>NC_080720.1:4210851-4435851 GCF_019097595.1 Hemibagrus wyckioides
CCGTGCCCTGCCTGTTTCCTGTCGCTCCGAACTCCTCCACTGAGACTGACAGATACTCATCACACTATCAGACCCCTTCATTAAACCCCCCCCTGAGCCAAACGAGAGCTTATCGAGCCCATCACAGCCCTCGTTTAATTAGTGGCATTCACAGCTGAATATTTGATCTGGGATGGGATTCCACATTACGCCAAGCTTTTATGAGGCTTTTGAAACACAATCGTGCGCAGGTATCGATGATATCGCTGGAGGTCTGTTATTAGGTTTGTCAATGAAGCGCATTAGAAGGATCTGTGCATTGGTTTTTTGGGAAATGAAGCAGAATCATTGTGAAGGAGGAGGAGGAGGAGGAGGAGGCAGGTTTCCACTGCAGCTCAGTCAATTTGTACAAGTCAGTCAAAGAAGCACAGATGCGTGACAAGACAGATTTTTTTTCTGTCAATCAAAATTCCCTGGCTTTATTCTACCCTAATTCACTCTCTGCTTCTTTCAATGGCTTTCTTTAGGTTCACCTACGAGATTGCTCCTGTGTTTGTGCTAATGGAGCAGCTGACGCTGAAGAAGATGAGGGAGATTATCGGCTGGCCAAACGGAGAAGGAGACGGACTTTTCTCGCCAGGTAAAATCCCCTTCCCTGAATGTGGTTTCTGGAAAGCAAATATTGCAGCAAAATAATCACAGTTCCTTCTTCTCCCTCACAAGAAACACTATTAAAACTGATTAAAGATATAGTTAAGCCCAAAACCTAAGCATCTATCAGCCAAGACATGTTTAATTCCTTATTATTAAATCTATTGCTGCTTGCAAATAACAAAGATTATAGCTAAAGTCTTCATACACTCACATTCAGCTGTTACACTGTCTGTATATAAACAGCTTAATAAAATGGCAGATATAGGATAATAAAATAGGATATAGGATAATAAAATAGCAAGTAGAGTAAAAGAACAATGGGGTGTGTTGTTGGATTATTTTCCTCTAACATAACATACTGAAATGTTTCTTTCCTCTTACACCACAGCAACAATTTTAACTTTTCATTCATTAATATGTTCAATTCAGTTCAATTCAATTCAATTCAATTTATTTATTTGTATAGCACCTTTTACAATGGACATTGTCTCAAAGCAGCTTTACAAAAATAGAGAAACAGAGAAAGGGGGAAAAATTGAAATTATTAAACTATTTTGTCCCCAATGAGCTGATATGATGAGCTTCGTATTTATCCATTTATAGTTATGTTGTGGAACATCCACAGAGGACGATCCTGATATCAATGGCAGTTAATAAGATGAAAATAAAAACACAGATAGTTTTGTTATTCTTGAAAAAGTGTAAAGTGCAAAATCTTTACAGACTTTTACACTGACACTGGAGACTCCTTCCAGAAACGCTACATAAAAGTCACCTTACAGAAAATCCTAATTTATTAATGTTTATATGTTTGTCTTTGTTTAATAATACCTTTTTTAACACCTACTTTATGTGGATCAAACCTAGATGTCCCTGTGAATGAGCTGTTGCTATAGAAACAATATCGTATTAAACGTTCTGACCAATCAGACGTGACAATTCAACGGATCTGTATAAAAAGTAATAGAGTTGCTAATAGACCTTTTACTCGGTTCTGATTGGTCAGTGAGGTCAGATGTCTCTCAGTTTCTGATGATTTTTATTTTTATACTCAGGTGGTGCCATATCAAACATGTACAGCGTGATGATCGCCCGCTATAAATATTTCCCCGAGGTCAAAACCAAAGGCATGTGTGCTGCACCGCGCCTCATTCTCTTTACATCAGAACACGTGAGGAACCTGACCGACTCATACAGTCTTTTACATTTCATACATAAAACTACCTGTAGACTGTAGACTTACTGTGTGTGTGTGTGTGTATGTGTGTCTGTCTGCATCTTTCTGTCTGTGTGTGTGTATGTGTGTCTGTCCATCTGTCTGTCTGTCTGTTGTCTGTCTCTGTGTCTGTCTGTGTGTGTGTGTCTGTCTGTGTGTCTGTTTGTGTGTGTGTGTGTGTGTGTCTGCCTGTCTGTCTGTCTGCTTGTGTGTGTGTGTGTGTGTGTTTGCAGAGTCACTATTCGATTGCCAAAGCTGGAGCAGCTCTGGGTTTCGGTAAAGAAAACGTCATCCTGCTCAGCACAGACGAAAGGTAACAAACTGTTTCTAAAACACGAAACACAATCCCACTTCTTTAGTAAATCCCGACTGGAACTGAATTCTTTCCTCTGTGATTAAATTGATAAAACTTTTTAAAACTACTTTTCACAGTTTCGCTGATGTAATGTGGTGTGTTTCAGGGGTCGAGTTATACCTGCAGACCTGGAGGCTAAAATCATCAACGCTAAACAGAAGGTGAGTTCATCTGTTTTAGAGAAATGGGTTCTTGGAGTAGTTCAGTGAGAGTGTGTGAGTTTAAGCTCTGCTCTAATGGAGCTCAGTGGATCAATAAAGCGTCATGACGAGCCTGTCTTCATCTGACAGATGCACTGCAGTTCACTAGCCTTGCTTTGTTTGCTTCATTACCCAGATGTCATTCGAACTCAATAAATGGAGCCTTAACTGGACAGCACCTGTCTTTAATGTTGATTTTATGTGTGTGTGTGTGTGTGTGTGTGTGTGTGATACAGGGTTATGTTCCACTCTTTGTGAACGCAACAGCCGGTACTACGGTGTACGGAGCGTTCGACCCCATCAACGACATTGCAGACATCTGCGAGAAATACAACGTGTGGCTTCATGTAGACGTAAGCGTTCTTTACACCTTCTCACTCGCTGTTCACTTTATTAGGAACACCTGTACACCTGCACATTCATGCAGTCATCGAATCAGCCAATCATGTGCCATGCATAAAATCATACATGTCAAGAGCTTCAGTTAACGTTCACATCAAACATATATTCAGCAAGTCTCTAAATACCTCCAGTCTGATCAGACCAGTCTGAATCTCTCATCTACAAGGTGTTTCAGCTGCAGATCCTCCACTCAGTGAATGTTTTTTTTGTTTTTCACACTAGCATCCTATGTGAAAATCCCAGTAGGTTTCTGAAAACCACTCAAACCACAGTCATGCCACGGTTACGGTCACCGAGATCCGACTTTTTCTCCTTTCTGATGTTTGATGTGAACATTAACTGAAGCTCTTGTCTTGTATCTGGATGTTTATTATATTATACATTGGAATGTGCTGCTGCCATGCGATTGGCTGATCAGATGTACACCTGTACGCATGAATGTGTACAGGAGTTCCTAATAAAGTGGATGGTGAGTGTACTGCTATTGACCTAACACTATTTGTTTTTTAATAGCTAACACGTTTATTTGTTAACTGGTGTCTTCTTCTAATAAAAAAAAAAAAAGAGATTTTTGTTGACTCAGGTTTACTCCAAATATTCAAACATAATAATAATAATAATAATAATAATAATAATAATAATAATAGTTTGCTACAAAACTTTATCATAAAAATTAAAATGAACATTTTACAGGAAAAACATTCAGTAAAAAAAATTAAATAAATTGTAAAGAAAATGTATAATTACACAGCACTCTCGGGAAAGCACAAATTGTTCATTTTAATTGTCTTAGATGATCTTTAAGCTAATTTAAAGATATAAAAAAAAGTAGTCGATTTAATTTAGCTGATTTGATTAATGACTTTTGTAGTTCAAAGATTTTTATAAAAGACTTTTTCTTTAATTGTATTTTTTTTTTATTCGTTTATTTTATATAAGACTTAATAGAAGATTCTCAATTTCTTGTTTATTTTTCCTTGTAGTCTGCAACAGTTACAAAATGTTTTATTGATATATTTACATTGATTTATATTTTCATGTTTATTTATTTATTTATTCAAAAATGGCCTTATTATTTTCCTTTTTTTACGCTCAAACGGAGCTCCTCATCTCTCAGCCCCTTGTTGTTATAATGAATTATAGATCTTTCAGACCGACTCGATGGAAAATCACTGATCACTGCGTGTTTGGTATTCAGAGAGAATGAAGAGCTGTTATGAATATTTTAGCTGATCTCAGTACTTGAGCTCAAACAGTAGCAGTGAGAGAAGAACAAATAAAACTTATTGTATTGATAATCAAATCACTCGATGTTTGGACATTGTGCGTTTGTGTTTGTTTTCCTGCCATATTTGTAAACCTGTGTGTGTGTGTGTGTGTGATTTCAGGGAGCATGGGGTGGTAGTCTGCTGATGTCGAGGAAGCATCGTCATAAGCTGAACGGTGTTGAGAGGTAAAATCTTTTAAACGCAACACTGTGATCGAACACGACACGCTCACTATTCAAGTGGTTAAAGACATGAGAACCTTGTTGCTAGGCAACTGGGTCCAGAAAGCTTACTTTTACTGGAAATGAGATAACAATTTAGCTAGCTTGCACAGAGTAATGATAGAAAAGAAGCTATAGTGAATATCAGCATTTTTCTCAAATGTGTTTTTTGTGATTAAAACAATACTTTAATTGCGCTTAACATCTACCACTAACTGATCTTCACTGAGATTGGCCCGATTGAGAAAGGCAAAACCAACAAAATAGATTTTGTTCCAACGCCCCGACATTAATAACAACATAACCTTAAACAAAATCAAGTGAAGAAGCTATGAAGCTTGATATGATTTTTAGCGTAATCCTGTAGAAGGAAGACAACATGCAGTCGTCCAGCATCCAGTAAACCAACCTACTCTTGTATTCGATGCAGCAGGTGTTTTTCCAGGGTTGCCAGGTTTCAGCAAAATTTCCATCCCAACTATATCAGTTATACACAGAGGGTGTGGTGGATTAGTGGTTAAGGGGTTGGCCTACTGCTCAGATGGTTGTGAGTTTGAATCCCATGTCTGCCAACTGCTTGCCCCCTAAGCAAGACCCTCAGTTGAATAAAATGAGATAAATTATAAGTGGATAAGGGTGTCTGCTAAACGTACATCAGCTACGACTAGCCGCAAAAGAGACTTTGATGTGATTTGAATGATAATGTACTAGTTTTATTTCTGATTATTTGCAAACAAGATCTTGGCATTTCTATGTCTTTCTAAAGTAGCAAAATCTGGCAACTTTTCTGTTCACAGTGTAAGCATGGGGCAGCATGATACCTGCCCCACTGGGCTTCTATAGTGCTTGTTGCAGTTCCATTTTTGGCCACTAGGCCATGATAAACATATGGAAGCAAAGAGGGGAAGTGAACACACCAGGAAGATGAGGAAGCTACCAGAATTTGTTGAATTCCAGAAAAATTTGATGTTTGAAATTAGTCAGTATCACATGATTGAGACCATTGCTGTGATTTATTTCGAACAAACACATGAGCTTAGAGTAAATGTAATCCTGTGTGTGATGTCACACCTATGACATCATGAAACCCATTAGTCTATCACAAGCGACAGTCATGTGGCGTTTAAATGGCTCATGATGTCGTGTAAGCGTGACATCTCAACAACTCGGTCGTAAACGATACAGATTTATGGATGCCGTATATTTTTGTGTCTCGTTCAGAGCGAACTCGGTCACGTGGAACCCACACAAGATGATGGGAGTGCCACTGCAGTGCTCAGCCATCCTGGTCAGAGAGAAGGTAACAAGAGCAAACTTTTAGGTGTTTAAAACCAGCAGTGTTTGTGCTGACCTGCTGTCCTGATTGTTATTCTGCTGTACAGGACTGTACAATGAAAAGCACTTATAGCCACACACACACACACACACACATGCACGCGCAATTAGCTTTTCACTTTTTTATTTCTTGCTGACTCTGTACTTCTCACTTATGCACTTTTAATAGCCTTTCTTTCTTTCTTTCTTTCTTTCTCTTTTGTATCTCTTCCCATTTTTCAAACTTTTCTTCCTTCTATTCCTTCTCTCTTTCTTTTCCTTTTTCAGTGTGTCTGTTCTGATCTCTCTCTCTTCCTCTCTTTTGTTTCTCTCTCTCTCTCTCTCTCTCTCTCTCTCCTGACTGTTATTCTACTATTCAGGATTGTACAATAAAAAGCAGTTATAGGTCAACACACACACACAAACACACAGAGACACACACACACACCGATAAAAGCAGTATTTTATTCACATTTAATATTATAAGATTTTCAGAATTGTACTGATTGTCGACTGGATTTACGGTGCATTGTGGGTAATAGCACACTGTAACCATGGGGATGTGCCGTTGACAGAAAAAAAAATCGAAGCGAATAACCAGTCAGTCTGTCCAGGATTTCACAAATTTTGCGATCGCAGACATGAACACAAGATCAAGCAAACTCTCTGATATCCGGAGAAACTTCTGGAAATGACAGCCGCTTTTCTGCAGATTTGGGTTCGAGACATGTCGTGTGGCATCACTTCACTTGAATGCCTTTCCACAAAAAAGCACAAAATCTCTCACAATTTTTTTATTTTTTGTATACATTTTTGGCCACCCTCCTGGATGATTACCACTGATTGTTTTATTATAAGAGGATGTGTGAAAATGTTTTATTCCTTTTGTACGACAGCTTTTTGTCTATACAAAGACAATTCTATTTACTAAAGAACATTATTGTGTTTTTTTAATCCATTTGCATTCAATCCATTTAAGTCATTTCCAAACCAGATTGTGTTTCAAATGAAAATTTAGTATATTTGATATAAAATTGATATACAAATACATCCAAGTTTCACTGAAACCATCACCCAAATGAAGTTGTGAATTCGACATAACAGCAGCGATGTGTCTCTCGTGTGTTTCAGGGAATTCTGCAGGGCTGTAACTCCATGTGCGCCGGATACTTGTTCCAGCCCGATAAACAGTACGATGTGACGTACGATACGGGAGATAAAGCTATCCAGTGTGGCAGACACGTCGACATCTTCAAATTCTGGCTCATGTGGAAGGCCAAGGTGGGTTACAGTCACTGTGTTGCTTTAGTTATTTATTTCTTTTTTCATTAAGAGAGATATAATAGCTGTCACATCTGGCCTGGTTCTGATGCTGGTGAGTGAAGCAGTGTGGCAGTCAAGTCTGTCACTTTCCATTAATCTCTTTCTGTATACTGTGTACTGTGTGACTTGAGTAAAATTTGTGTGTGAGAGAGAGAGAGAGAGAGACAGAGAGAGAGATGATACATGTGGATGGTTCTCTGTACAGGGCACAGTGGGGTTCGAGCAGCATGTGGACCGCTGTCTGGAGGTCTCTGAGTATCTCTACAACAAAATCAAGAATCGTGAGGGTTACCAGATGGTCTTCCAAGGAGAGGTAACACACACACACACACACACACACACACACACATGCATGCACAATTAATTTTTCTTTCTCTTTTTTATGTCTTGCTGATCCTTTCTTTCTTTCTTTCTTTCCACTTTTCACACTCTTCTTCTTTTTATTCTCTCTCTCTCTCTCTCTCTCTCTCCACAATACACATTATTTTTGTTATTCTTTCAGTTCCAAATTTACCTCCTTTCTTTCTTTCTTTCTTTCTTTCTTTCTTTCTTTCTTTCTTTCTTTCTTTCTTTCTTTCTTTCTTTCACACTATTGTCTCTCTTCCAACCTTCCCACTGCTCAAACTCTTCCATCTTCTCTCTCTCTCTCTCTCTCTCTCTCTCTCTCTCTCTCTTCATTATTCTTTTTGGTCTCTTTTCCATTTTACATCCTCACTTTATTTTTTTTTCTCTGTTCCTTTCTTTTTTTTGTTTCCTTTCCATTTTTTATTTACATCTCTTTATTTCAATTTTTACCCCCCCCACACACACATACACACACACCTCACTCCATTGCATCTTTCTCTGATGTATTTTTTCCCTCTTTTCTTCACTCTTTCAACCTTTCCCCCATTCTACCTCACTTATTTTTTCACACTCCATTCCCTCCTTCTGTCTTTCTGTTTATTTTCTACTTCTTTGCACCCTTCCTTCTCCCTTTTTTTTCTAACTTTATCTCTTCTATTTTTGCTGTCTCTCCAGCCCCAGCACACTAACGTGTGTTTCTGGTACATTCCGCCGAGTATAAGGAACATGCCGGACGGAGAGGAAAGAAGGGAAAGATTGCACAAGGTTATTCTCATATGCTTACCATCACACATCGTATATACCCATATGTAAGCCATGCTAACGTTTTAGCCGTGTCTTCTTCCTCTTCAAGGTGGCGCCGAAGATCAAAGCGATGATGATGGAGTGCGGCACCACCATGGTGGGCTACCAGCCGCAGGGAGACAAAGTCAACTTCTTCCGCATGGTCATCTCTAATCACGCTGCCACCAAGTCAGACATCGACTTCCTCATCGAGGAGATCGAGAGACTCGGACAAGACCTGTGAGCGCCGTTCTTCTGGAGGGACGCTGGTACTGCAGCTCTGTTTAACACCCAGCTGTGTAAACCTGTGCTGTGTCATTGTTTCATGGTTTAAATGTAGTTTTAAAATGCACTATATCTATATGTGTCTCGTATCAGTGAGATATTTAGGCCAAGTCTGCACTAACACGCATAAATCTGAAAACACACTTGATTAGTTTTGGCCCCAAAACTTCCCAAACCTGAAAAACAGCACACTGAGCATCTTTTAATATTTACATTCATATTTAATATTTCTGTCATTTTATTATCTCACATAAAACATGCATTTTTGCACACATCCACTATACAAAGCAGTCAAACACACAAAATATCTAATAGATGGAAACCTAATAGGGTGATATTTCCACCTCAGGCAACTTCCAGGGTTCAATCCTGTGTTCTGTGTGGGTTTTCTCAGGGAGCATGTTTTCTCTGAGTTTCTCATGGTTTTCCTACTAAATCTACAGTTTCCTCCCAGTTGGAAGGCAGAATAGTGACACAAAAAAAACTAGGTGAGAATGAATGTATGGTCCTGGGTTGCCTGATCTTCCTGAGATAGTGCTCAGTGTAGGTGAATGACCAGAACAAAATCCAGGAAGTTTACTCATCATGGGGTTGTTGAGATCATGTGACAATCAGATGCCTCATCAAGCCAAAAAGAGCATATTTAGATTCATTCATCTTGTTACATCCTGCATTTCCAAGTCAGAAATGCATGAATAATTTGACTCTGGGGTAACAGGAAGTAACAGGATAACAGGAAGTAACAGCATAACAGGATGTTTCTCACAAATTCACCTGCTAAGGTTAGTTAGTGAAATCTGGGTCTTCAGAAAGCTCCTAAACATCCAACTTGGCAATGCATGAAGAACAGGAAAGTTTTCCAACCTCAAATAAAGTGCATGCTGAAGGTGAATGAATTCAGAAAACGCAGAACGTTCCATCATCACGGATTGGTGGAGATCATGTGACCAACAAGGTGTTTTCAAATGCATCATCAAGCCAAATAGAGATTCATCCATTCTGATGAATAGTTTTCTGTATCTAGATCTACGAAGTCCCTAAAGTCCTGGGATTAATTTGTGAAATCCAGGTCTTCTGAAAGGTCCGAAAGGTCCAACTTATCAATGCATGAACGCTTTAATATTCAGGAAAATCGGAAAAACAGGAAAGTTTTCTCATTCTTACGGATTCTCCTACATTCTCAGTTGAGTTGAAAGTCTCTAATCTTCCTATTTAGAACTTTACATTAACACACACATGTTCATGAAGCCAGTTGTGTCACATCTGGGCATGTTTAGGAGATTTCTGACAGCCCAGATCTCTAAAAAAGGCTTTAAAATAGGTGTGTGTCTGTGTGTGTACACAATGATAACGTAAGGAAACTGGACATTTTAGTCCATATTTATTTGAAATTGGAAAAATTTAGGCTACATGTCACAACTGATTAAAATTGTAGCACCTGTTATAAACTAGAAAGAACCTCTAATGTACAAACGTTTACTGTTTTCATCCATTTCGGGGGTCAGACAATAGATGGAAAGGTAAAGGAATATAAAACAGATGTGTTTTCAGATTTGCTCGTGTTAGTGTGGATTAAAGTTTAGTGATTTATAATGATTGAAGAAACCACAAGATTATTATTATTACTAGACCTACACATACTAAAATACTACTATTAATAATAATAATAATAATAATAATAATAACAATGTCAATCTTTGTGTCATGAGTGTGTATGACAGAAACTTCTCCCTTATACACAATCCTCTAAAACCACAGCACTTTGTTTTAATCTCATTTCCCACCCATGTATCCAGCATTCGTATATTTATATGAACTATATAATTACGGACATTTCCAGTGCTTGAGGTTGTAAATATATAACATAGACGAGCCAGGCGCACCACCCTTTTAACAAAGTCTGATCTACGTCCTGTGTACGTGTGCAGTGTGCCGTCCGTGGTCGTGTTCCTTGTTGTAGGTCAGTGAGGACAAACAGCCCTGTTCCCGGAGAGCTAAACTCCCACATGCTAATTCATCAGGACAGGAAGCGAGGCGTGAGACGGTGTAAATCTCCAGGAGCAGGGCTGCTCATCACTGCTGTAGATCTTCCGTTTAACGAGCACCTTTGTGAGGTGAAAACAGCATGTCTTTGGTTTCCAGCACAAATGCTGTGTGATATTAACGACACGTTCAGATGGAACTCGCCGATCCATGCCTTCGAAATCATTCCTTCAGCACTTGAGTGGATCAAGTCATGAGCACACTGTTGCTAGGCAACTGGGAAAAGCAGACACCAAGCGTAAAGCTGAATAGCGATACATGGGAGTAATAATAATTGCTGTCTTCCAGTCAGAGGTTTCATGTCTCACTTCTGGGTTTGATTAGTGAAATCTGGGCTGTACGAAAAAATCTCCAGAACTTTTTGCATGAATGCTTTGAGATTTGGAACAATAAGAACACTTTCCCATTATCCTGAATTCTACATTCAAGGTTTTGTTTGAACACTTGGGATTTCAGGAATTTGTCACATTCCAAATTCTCAAACTTGCCAATGCATGAATGCTTGAAATTGGAATAATGGGATGGTGAATAATATTTCTCCCAAATTTTCCAACATTCTGAGTTTTGTTTGGCAAAATCTAGCTCTCAATCTTCAAACCTCTTGAACTGTAGACTCTGTAATGTATCAGTGCTTTGAAATTACCAGGATGAATAACAGGAGATTTTTCCAATTTGCCAAAAATATCAGGTTTGCTTAATGAAGTGTGAGTTTTCAGCAAGCTCCCAAAGTTCCAACTCAATGCATTAATGCTATGAAATGGGAATAATTGGGAATATTTAGTTTGTTTTGCAAAATCTAGCTCTCAATCTTCAAACCTCTTGAACCGTAATGTATCAATGCTTTGAAATGATGGGCATGAATAACGGGAAAATATCAGGTTTGCTTAATGACGTGTGAGTCTTCAGCAAGCTCCTCAGCAGTACATGAATGAAATTATAATAATGGGAATGTTTACAATTCTCCCAAATTCTTCAATATGAAGGTTTTAGTTTGCAAACTTCAAACTTTAAAATAGGCATAATTAAAAAAAATTTACCCAATTTGCCTAAATGTTCAGGTTTGTTTAGTAAAATATGGGCTTTCCTCAAGCTCCAAAAGTTCAAAGTTGGAAATTCCTGAAAATTCGAACAACTGGAAGTTTTCTGGAATATTCTTCCAAATTCTCAAACCAAAGATGTCCTAAGAAGCCATGCATTATTATGTTTTTTTCTTGTCTTCTCGTGATCACAGCTTAATTTTTCGGTGTGTTCGGCATAAGAACATATTCTAGAGCCACAGTAACGCAGAATGGATGATTATGTTCGCTTTTATTTTGGTCAGTGATTCAATCAAACTGAAATATCTCTCTGTCCATCAGTGATGGGTGACTTCCACGTATGGGTCCGAGACTTGAGGCTCATACACCATGATATGCACCAGAGATTTTCTCGCAATACAATTACATTGGCTTTAGTTATGTCGAGAACACAAAAAAGAAAAAAAGTTATAATAACGCGTGGCCTCTTAGGACTTTCCGCGATGTCAGAAAGTTCCTAATCTTCCAAGTCATATATTTCCAAGCACAGTGTTCACTAACCAAACAGGAAGTGAGGCAACTGTCTCCATAAACATGTTTAACCAAGTAAACAATGTATTCAAATGGGAAATTTTGGATTAGACTTGACTTATAACTGATATCTATTTTAATTCTGTTTAATAAAAAAAACTATGATAGAAATGCAATACATAAATGAATCCTAGTCAGTATTATATACAAAAGCAGGTAGATTTTCACCCAGTAAATTAACAATCATGTATAAAAGCTTTAAGTGGAAAAAAACAGAAAGTGTTTTCAAACAGAAACACTCATTTCTAAGGCTATTAGCTCAGCTAGCTTGCTTGTAGTCCAAATAAAAGTCTTTATATTGACAAAATAAAGTCACAGCGATGATGTGAGCAAATCAGAAGTGTCAGAAAAATGATCATTTACCTCAGATGTTTTGGAAATTAAGCCTCAGTTTAAATGAAAATAATAATTGCTATTAAGTGTAAATTACAATTAGCATACAATCAGCTCGTGTCGCTAAACAAACGTCCACGAGTTCTGTCTTATTTAACAAAGGCATCACTACTCACAAACGCAGAAGCAAAAATATGTGCATTAAAGCTTTTATTTACTGTGTGACCAGGCGTGTGCTGATACTGAAGATTCGTCCCACAGTAAATGCCAAACGTGTTCATTTGCGCCAACTAGAAAAGCTTCTCCCAGCTTGCTAGCTTTGCTAAATAGCACATGCTATAGAAGAGTTCCGGTTGTAGCTAGCACCTGGTTCAGATGCAAACAAAGAAAGGATTAGTGCTTGCTCACTAGATAAGACTAGCTAGCAGTTCAACAGTTCAGGCTTTAAGCTAGTCAGCTAATAATAAAAATTTATTTAAAATGTTAGTTTTGCAGCTAGCCTTTTGTTTTCAGTTTGCTAAATAACCTGTATGCTAATGTAGAACAGTGTGTCAGCTTAATGTTAGCTCGGTTACAGCTTCCTCATTTATCGGCACATGCCTAAATCGTGTAGAAACGTTTGCGATGGCGGTATTTTTTGATTCGTTTGTGACGTATCGATGTATCTAAATCGACTTTCTGTATCGAAATTTATGGTTTATGGTCCAGTCGTGAATTTGTGAGCCAAAGACGTTACACACTTTCTATTCAGTGTTCATTTCAGATAAGCTGGAACTTATACAGTATAGACAGTATATTTACAAAAAAATTGAAAAAATCTCTATATAAATATAAATATATAAACTATATATATATATATGTGTGTGTGTGTGTGTGTGTGTGTGTGTGTGTGTGTGTGTGTGTAGGCCCTTTGACCTCAGTGCAATCAGTGTGTCGTGTATCAGTGATAACGTCGTGTGGAAACTTCGACTGAATGTTTTAAAAAGTCTTTCATGAATTATTTATTATCGTGATACGAGAAGCTTCATCTCTGCCATGACTTTAAAAAAAATAATAATAAAAAGCACAATTTAGAAATTTAGAAGAATTTGAGATTTAGGAAAAGTTCAGATTGTGGTAAATAAATACAAGAACAATGTAATAAAGTTTAAAAAGTTAAAATTAAATAAATAAATAAATAAATAAATAAATAAATAAATAAATAAATAAAAATACAGACCCAGATGTAGTTGGTTAGCTGAAGTGGAGGCTGCACATGGAGGTCAAAGTTGATCGAATACATCTGGAATTTAAAAAAAAAAAAATTGTTCGTTTTGTTTTTTGTTTTTTTCTGAATTGTTCCTTTTAAAATCTATTCTAAATGATATGATTCTATAATCTTACTGTTGTATATAAACCTTGCATCCAGCAGTTGTGAGACTTTGCACAATGTTGTTTTTCCTTCTGTCTGTAAAGTGTGTGTGTGTGTGTGTGTGTGTGTGTGTGTGTGTAATTGGTGGATGTACAGGAGTAAAAAGGCTCCTGCTGAAGGACGGCACTTTGGCCCGCAACACGCCATGTGAACACTGTTACGCTCCGCTGTACAGACGCTCCTGCGCAATCTGTTAGACGTTCTAGACTCTTGTTGTCTTTCTCGTTTGTTTTTAAGATCTCTATCGTACAGAAATCGATGAATATATCTACAATATTATAAAAGCTATAATAGAGTCAACAATAAATTGATCTACTGTTACTGAACACTGTGTGGGGTTTTCTTTCATGATGAAAAAATATTTTTCAGTTAAAAGAGGTCAAAACGTTGGACAGGTGAAGGCGGGGGAAAAAGGAGAAGATCAGCTCAGAGAGATCCCGTGAAGATCCACTAGAGCTTCAGATTCCTGTGTGTGTGTGTGTGTGTGAGAGAGAGAGAGAGAGAGAGAGAGAGAGAGAGAGTGAAAGCCGGTGGCATAGAAACTTTGAGATGAGGAAGATGAAGATGAAGATGAAGGAAGCTCCACAGGATTCAGGACTCAGCAGGGAAACTCCTCCTCCTCTGCTTGGTGTCTCGGGGAATCTCTGCCTCTCTCACTGGGAGGTTAAAAGCATGTGTAAAAATCTGCTTCCAGACAATCTGTGCTGCTAAATCTGTGCAGATAAACACAACATCTCAGATCTGATCTCAGTGATGAAGAGCCAGCTGAAATCCAGAACATGAAAATCAGCTCTGTTCCACTTCTGATATTATACACTTATTTATTCCTCTAGAAAACTAGATGAACAACAGTCTGTTGTGTGTGTGTTCCAGTTGTGTATCTGTGGAAGGAGATGAAACATTCTTCATGAAATACTCCAGAAAGAAAGACATAGAGAACATCAACACAAAACATACACACCTCTTGACACTTTATTAGGTACACTGCACTGACACTAGATAAGCGCCAACAGGGATCTCTCTCTCTCTGTCTCTATTATGGTTGAATGGTGTTTATATATTGTTCTTTTGCTTCTGCTGTTTTTATTATTTATTTTACTATCTTTATTTACGCTATTTAAATTTGTAGTGTTTTATGATTATTATTAGTAGTAGTAGTAATAGTATTTTATTAATGGTATAATCCAAATAATATAATACAATCCATAATGTATACACGTATTATTATTATTATTATTATTATTATTATTATTATTATTATTATTATTATTATTATTATTATTAGTTTTTCTGCATTTCCTGTAGAGTGTAGTAATTCCTCGATACCACAAGATGGCAGCACTACAGCATTTGAAATAAGCACTATGTCGTTGTACGGGGGGGAAAAAATCACATCTTAAATTCAAAACAGAATTTTTAATCATATAAAATATTTAAATTTCTGTATGGTTGTATTTGGTACAGTGTAATAATAAAGATGGGTTCTTTATAATCAGGAGATTTTTTCTTGACCCTATCGCTACACAAACGTTCCAAATCAGCATCATTTTTTATCCCACCCGTAATCGACAAATCCCGCCTCCTGCACTACGATTGGTTAGTAACTTTCCTGTCTCCTCTCTGTGATTGGTTAATCTGCTCACGAAAGCGCTCTCTCTCTCTCTCTCTCTCTCTCTCTAAATAACTCCACAACAATTGTAAAAAACTTCAGATTCCTGAAGATTCCTGTTCATGTTCAATCTGTTTATGTATAGCATAACCATGGAGCATACAATCTCCGGTGAGGTGTTACTATGGAAACAGTGTATTAAAAGTATTGAGTGTATTAATCTACACCTTGCAGCCAGAACTACTGTTATAGCTGCTGTTACAGGAATTTCGTCATCACCTGCTGACCAATCAGATTCGAGAATTCCACAACGCCGTACGTTACTCTAGCCATGTGATATTTATAATGTTTTACATTTTTTGTTAGTAACAATATTTTCGTAATAAAGAATAAACAAACTTTAAAATTTTCATAATATAAAAATTTTTTTAAATACATTTCCGGTAACGTCTATGATGCGTCTGTGTTCGCCTGTGGTTGCTATGGTGACGTGACGGCCATCCAACCGGCAGACTATTCGTGTCCGTGATTTTTTAGCCAATCAAAGCTCAGTAAAAAGTCTACTTCTTGCGAATCCTCGTACAGTAGGCGGGGCTTGTCTCAATACAGGTGTGAAAACAAGGACGCTTACCCACAAGCCCCTTCTTCACTGACTGCCACGTAACAGCTAAAGCTACGTAAGCGGCGCATCCCTGCTGAACTTCCTTACCCGGCTCGGTTCACCTAAACCCGGGATACAGGGGATAAGATTCACACGCTTCCACGGACACGGGGGAGTCATGGGGGGATCACAGAGCGTGGAGATACCTGGTGGAGGCTCAGAAGGCTACCATGTCCTTAGGGTAAGGTGTTGAGTAGTGATGCGGGTTTTTCGATGCGGCTAAGCTGCGCTAGCGGGTCCTGTTATGATGCTAATGCGGGGTAAGGAGCGCGTACGTGGCGGCGGGAGGAGGAACGCGACACCGTGGATGTACAGCGCGGCCTGCTCTACGTGGCTAATGCTAACGTTAGCGCAAAATGGAAGTTGACATAAAAATTCCGATTAGCGTTTAAATATAAATGTAGACAAATTAAATTCTCATATCTTTACAGATATTAATTTAGGATATCTGTTTGTTTTTGTATTTTTTTTTTGTTTATTCGTTTTTAGCTCGCACGTCCTCAGTTTAGCAAGCTGCATTTGCTAATGCTTTTAAAATCACTGCGTGAAAAACGTCAGCTGTTTAAAATGACCGACATTGTTCAGGACTAACTTTCCCTCTCCTGGACACTAGAGTCTTTATTGGATTAAGCTAGCCTGGTTTATTTAGACTAGTCTTGCAGGTGATTGATGCAAGGTTTTGTAATCCTTGTGAATGTGGACAGAAGAGGTTACACACACACACACACACACACACACACACACACAGTTGATTCAGGGTGTGTATCTGCAGGATTTTCAGCATTCATCCCAAGTGAGCAGCTATAGGTGAGGTTAGAACAGGTGGAGAACTAGAATCTGAGGCTGAAACCATCTAATGTACATCTTTGCTGTACAGAGTTACACTATACTGCCAAATGTTTTGGGACACTCCTCCAAATCATTGTTGTTTGTTTTGTAAAGACATGGATGAGCGAGTTTGGTGTGGAGGAACTTGACTGACCTTCACAGAGTCCTGACCTCAACCTGATCGGGATGAATGCGAGACAGGTCAAAACTGGGACGTGTGTCTTTACATGCACATGAATGTAATATGGAGTTGTCCCGCTCTTTGCAGCTATAACAGCTTCAGCTCTTCTGGGAAGGCTTTCCACAAGGTTTAGGAGTGTGTTCATCTGAATTTTTGACCATTCCTCTAGAAGTGTATTTGTGAGGTCAGGAACTGATGTTGGACGAGAAGGTCTGGCTCACAGTCTCCTCTCTAATTCATCCCAAAGGTGTTCTATCAGGTTGAGGTCAGGACTCTGTGAAGTTCCTCCACACCAAACTCACTCATCCATGTCTTTACGGACCTTGTTTTGGTCAGTGGTGTGCAGTCATGTTGGAACAGGAAGGGGTCATCCCCAAACTGTTCCCACAAAGCATGAAATTGTCCAAAATGTCTTGGTATGAAGCTGAAGCATTAAGAGTTCCTTTCACTGGAACTAACCCCTGAAAAACAACGATGATTTGGAGGGGTGTCCCAAAACTCCATGCAGTTTCTTGACCTCTAAATTTTTTTTTTCTTTTCTTTTTTTTTTATCTCTCAGGTGCAGGAGAACTCTCCTGGACACCGGGCCGGCCTTGAACCGTTCTTCGACTTCATCGTGTCCATCAATAACACCAGACTGGTACGTTTACAAAGATCACATCCAGCCACTTGAATACCGATCACATCAGGTGCTCTGAAAATGTTGGACATAAAAAAAAAAGTTTGTTTAAAATGTAGCTGCTTTCAGATAAATCCTGGCACTAAGCTGTACTCAGATCACAGTTTTGTTGAGTTTGGTATAAGAGGAACATGCTGTGTTGTGCAGAAGAGCTTGCACGACATCCTATTAAAAGAAAGATGTCTGCTTAAATAGGAAGATCTGCACACATGCTCAGTCACTCAGCCAATCACACCTCTCTCTTTCTGATCTTTTCTGATCCAGTTTCTGCGAGTCTGCACCCTCTGTAGATTCAGATCGCTGTTCTTGGCTGACCATTGTGGAAATTTTATTGCTCCAGTAGCCTCATCATCCTTTTCTGCTTACTATGTTTGTGCAGAGTTATCACTAAGGTTGTTTGACTTCGGCTCAAAACAGTCTGGACGTTTTCTTCTGGTGTTGATCATCAGGAAGACGCCGGACACTGGATATTTTTTATTTTTTGGCAGCATGCTGTGTGATCTCTAAATACTCAGAGCAGCTCTTCTGCTATTGGTAATTGTGATGGTTAACATGTCAGGAAAGCACATGTAGTTTTGGACATCTTTAGTCAGGTTGTTATGGACAGAAACACACTATTTTGGTCACAGCATGTTCTTTTTCTTTCTTTCTGTCTTCCTTTCTGTCTTTCTGCTCCTGAATTCAGCCACAGCCACATGCTACGGCTCTTCCTAGAGCGTATGTTCCTGCATGTACAACAAACCCATCCACTTTCTTAAACCCCAGGAACATATAATGATTGAAAGCTTATAATCAGTAATCAGTGGCAGTTCTGAGTTTTTAACAAACAAAAAAAATACCTCACATCCTTCTTGTCACTAGTGCCAGGTTTCAACCCCAGAGCCACTCCTGCCCTGGATAAACACCGTCTCAGTGATGACTGTTTACTCAGGTGTTTCTCACTGTGCTCATTTCCCTTTAGTGTTTCAAATGTTTCACACGTCCACGGAATGTAGAGAATGCAATTATGCGTAATGATTTAAGACACAGCCTTTATTTAAAGTAACGATCCTTAGAAGATAGCTAGCATCTAGTGACCGTTGAGGAGTGTGTGACTGTGTAACCAAACTGCTCTGTGTGTGTGTGTGATTTAGAACAAGGACAATGACACGCTGAAGGATCTGCTGAAGGCTAACGTGGAGAAGCCGGTGAAGATGCTGGTGTATAGCAGTAAGACTCTGGAGCTGCGCGAGGCCACGGTCACACCCAGCAACATGTGGGGCGGTCAGGGGCTCCTGGGGGTCAGCATCCGCTTCTGCAGCTTTGAGGGAGCCAACGAGAACGTGTGGCATGTGCTGGTGAGCAAATGAACCGTGTGTGGAGGTCAGAATAACTGGCTGATCTTGTTAAGTTCCGCACTGACATTAGTACTCAGCCTTCAGGGAGGAGTGAAGCTGAGTGAGATTTGCAACACAGCCTTTAGAGTCCTCGGTGATCAGACTGGTTTAACAGGCCATCAGTAAACATCTGGATTACTACATACTTCAACTCTGGGCTCTTCTCTGTTTCTGTCTGTCTTCCTGTTGGTGTCATATCTTCTGTCTTACTCATTCTCATAATGTTCCACTGTCTGTTTGTATTTCACTTGCTGTGTCTCTCTTGCTTTGCCTGTTGTTTGTCTGTCTCTCCTTTTATCTATTCTTCTCTCTCTTGCTCATCCTGTTTGTCTGTCTCCCGTTCACCCTGTCTGTCCTTCTCTCTTGCTCTCTTGTCTGTCTCTCACTCAACCTTTCTTTCTGTGTCTCTCTTACCTGCCTTATTTCTGTTTGCTGTTCATCCTGCCTGTCTGTCTCTCACTTGCTTCCACCTTGCCAACACTGTCTTTGTCTGTCTGCTTCACAGACTGTATGTTTGCCTCACACTCTCTCTGTCTGCCTGCCTTCCTCACACTCTGTCTGTCTGTAGGCCTGCCTCACACTCTGTCTGTCTGCCTGCCTCACACTCTTGTCTCTGTCTGTGTACCTCAAACACCGTCTGTCTTCCTTCCCATCACTTGCCACATTTTCTGTCGTCTCTTACTTATACTTCCCTGTCTGTTTCTTGTATGCTTTTATTAATTTATTTCCTTTCTCTCGTCCTCTTTTCCTTTTCCTTGTCTCTAATGAACCTCTCTGTCTCTCATTCTAACAACCTGTCTTACTCTCTCCTCCTCAGGAAATCGAGCCGAACTCTCCAGCCGCTCTGGCAGGACTGAGGCCGCACACAGACTACATCATCGGGGCAGACACAGTCATGAACGAGGTGTGTGTGTGTTCTTCATATATTCATTCTTATTGCATAGTCCTTATACATAGTTATCAGTGTCCATTTGTAACTATGAAGCTACTTACTGCTTTGTGCAGCTGATTTTTTGGTATGTGTTATGAGCTCTTCACTTCCATGATATATTTGTGTTTGTGTGTGTTTTCTTTTCAGTCTGAGGACTTGTTTTCATTGATAGAGACCCATGAGGGTAAAGGATTGAAGTTATACGTTTATAACACAGATACAGACAGCTGCAGAGAAGTCGTCATTACTCCCAACAGCGCCTGGGGTGGAGAGGGCAGGTGTGTGTGTGTGAGAGAGAGATACATCAGTAGTTAATAGAGGTTGTAGAGAAGTTAAGTGTGTGCACAGTGGAGCAGGATGTTTTGGGACGGAAGTAGAAAGCTGGCCATCACACACATCCTGCTTCATAACAGCACAGTGTCCACTTTTACACAAACACACACACACAGGATACATCCTGCAGACTGCGTTTTGTAATGCTACACCACCTTCTGGTATAGTAAGTAAATGGATCTAAATGAAGTACAGCAAAAGGGATTTCAGATTTCCTAAATCTACTTTAGGTTATATAATTTATACCAAGGTTTGTTTTTCACAGATGTTCTTTCATCAGTATGATAGGTTGGATTTCATCAGCTGTTCTTGTCACTTTTTTAAAAAGTTTTATTACTTTCCTGTTTTCCATTCTGGGAAATTTACTGCAAGAAATTAATGTCTGTGGAAATTAAATACACTTTATGGCTGAAAGAAGACGCCTCATCATTAAACCCATGTGTTTGTTAAACGTCCCTTTTTAGAGTTATCCCCACATGTTGTTGTGATAGTCAGGTGTCTGCATACTTTTGGCCATATAGTGATTAATCCATGTTTTTTATTATATAAGCCTGATTATTTTTCTCACTGTCTGAGACAACATGCAATAAAGTGATGTCCATCTTTTTCCCCCCTCTGTCCCAGTCTGGGTTGCGGTATTGGCTATGGTTACCTGCACAGGATTCCCACTCGGCCGTTCGAGGAGGGGAAGAAGATCAGCTTCCCTGCACACACTCCCAGTGCGCCAGCGAGCCCACTGAAGGACGGCTTCACTGAGGTTCAGCCTTTGTTTCTCACATGCTGTATTTATTTTAAAAACAAAGCCAATCTGTACAGCGAGGTCACATTACTGCAGGCTAAACAACCAGCCCAGAGAATTACATAGACATGCTATGTTTAAGTCTACCTTGTCTTTCTGCTCTCAGGTTCAGCTCTCTGCAGTAACCCCGCCTCCTGTTACGGTTCCCGGGCCCACTGGACTTGAGGGTAGTTTGTCTGGGCTGTCAATCAGTTCGGCTCCTCCCACTATGCCCACTGAGCTTCAGACAGGTGCCTGCTTCTTTTGTGCTAAACAGTGCACTCCTGTTCATTTGTGTTTTTGGTTACATCTCTAAAATAATGGTGGTGGTGTTTCAGGTGTGCCCACAGTCCCACTACTGCCCACTCAGGTCACCCCGGCCATGGGCACTCTGCCCTCGGTCAACCCCGCTACTACGCTACCAGGTAACACACACTGTCTGTTTTACACTTCACTTCAGACTTATAAATATTTCAGTATTTACGACTACTCATACTCAGAGTTGCTGTTGTTCAGCATCAAGCTGAAAATTTTCTTGTGATTGTAGTACATCTTGTAGCACAGCAGGGAAGGCAGACAGACTTGAACACAGAGCAAGCATATAACCCTTGTGTATATAACAAAACATATGTAACATTGCTGACTTTCAGTATATGTTTTGACCTGCACTGACCTCTGAGCTTGTCTGTATTGTTTCAGGCTTAATGCCGTTACCTGCTGGCCTTCCCCCACTGCCCAACCTGCCTAACCTCCCCAACCTGAACATCCCACTCCCAGACCTCAGTGGAGTATCGTTAACGGGAATCCCCGGCCTTCCTCCTTCCACCACAGGTACACACGCACAGCATGCCACTCTCTCTTTTTTCCCACAAAAATGAAGACATTTGATGTCTTCAATCTATAGTTGATAGATTGATCTATAGTTATAGACTTTTCTGATATTATTGAATACTCTCTGGAAACTTTACCCTTCTCTTCTCACATTATAGCGATATTTATAGCGGTATAGCAAACGTGCACTATTTTCCATCTGGAAAATGGAGACTAATGTTAGATAGCTGTGTGCAGTAAACATCCCTGTGTTAGGGATAGGATTTAGAAAAATTTTCACTTGAATAAAAATGGCACATTTTATTTGAACACGGCGCCTTTTTTTTTGGCCAGTGGAGGTAAACAGGCTGAATTTTGACTGAAAAGATAAAAGGCTCACGATGAAGAATCTCTTGTAACACCTTGATACTGATGAATGTGAAAATGCAGCCTGTTTTAGTGAAAGTTCAAAAAAGAAGTCTGTAAACATTTCTAGTGTCTACATTTAAAGTAAAACGCACAACCAGCAGCTTTCCCCTACTCTGTATATATGCATGCTCCAGGATTTACATTAAAGTAGCGGTTTGTGAAAGAAAGTCCTCGGGACATCAGTCTGGACCTGATCTTGTTTTGTTGTTGTTTCTTATCTGCAGGTTTGCCGTCTCTGCCTCCTCTCGCTTCCCTCGCTCCTCTCAACCTGCCCGGTATGGCCCCGATTCCCAGCATGCCTGGCGTTTTACCCTCCACTCTTCCCTCTGCTCTGCCCACAATGCCTAGCATGTCCCTTCCCTCTGACCTCGTTCCATCCGTCGCCCCAGTAACCTCCTCCCTGACGCCCAGTCAGACGCCGGCGCTCATCCTGGACGCTACGCCGAACGCCCCAGCAGCCACTGAGACACCTGCAGAGATACCTGCAGATACGAGCGCACATGCCACCGCAGAGTCATCATAACAACCAGGCTTTTTATCTGCATCCTAAAACAGGCCTGCCCCCCCCCCCCCCGACATATATATCTATATCTCTCTCTCTCTCTATCCCTCTCTCTCTGATCCTGTCTCAGAAAAAGTATTTATTCAGTCTATAAAGATCCAGCAGGCAGAACAAGTACACGTTGCTCACGAGGGCACACTGAGAAGGACGAGGACAAACAGCATGACCGGGTGCATGCGGTAATAAAAAAAAAAAACAGGGTTTTAAATCCAGAGAGGCCTGGTGTTAATATTCCTAAGACTAAAATGTTGAGAGATGGTTTTTTTTCCAATTGAAAATCTGTGTGAGATTAGACTTTAGCCATTGTTTCATGGTATTCTATATATGCTGCACTACTTTTTTGCACCATCAACTTGAACGTCATGCTACGTTTATGAAATTCTAGACGAACGATCGAGGTGACAAAGCATACACGTGTGCTTTCACCTATTAGAAAATCGTCTACTCGTCAGTGACACTGTAGAGTGACTATACGTTATACTATTTAACATCAAATGAACTGTTCATTGTGTCAGATTTCCTTTATCGAGTTCTCTAAATGAAGTAACCATTAAATCTTGATTAATTGTGCAGTAATTCCAGAGACAGACACTGATGCCTAACACTGGTATGCAGGTTTAAAAGAAGCAAAAAAAGGACATGTAGCCTCTCTGGATTTTGTCTTTCTATACCATCGCATTTGGAGTTTGTCACTTCTTTATTTTTATTTTTTCCTCCAACAGTAAGGTTACTAAAGTTATGGTCTCACTAAAGCCCATGTTATTGTCTATGTTAATGTACGGCTTGGATTGTATGTTTCCCTTGTTGTGATTAGACTTTTTATTTGAGGGGGTGTGTGAGAGAGAGAGAGAGAAAGCGTGTCCTCTCCCTCTCAGTGAGCTCTTCTGCTGATTTAGATTAACACGTACAAAAACTCGTCACACTATTATAGAACAGTGAATAAGGGGAACTGTTTGAGCTTGTGCAGAATTGAAAACTTGTGACAAACGCACACAAGCAATAAAGTACCTGAAGTTTTACAGTAACACTGTGTATGCAGTTGTGTTCATATGAGCTGTGTAGCTGGCTTTGCTGGCTTACTGACCATGCAAAACACTGCCACCGTGTGGTACACACACATTTTGTGTATAAATGTTAATCAGATGTGATGTGATTTTATTTATTTATTTATTTTAAAATTCCTTAATGGTAAAATAACCTTTTTTCATCCATGGCTTCAGCAGACGTATGAACTGCGTGAGAAATTCTCTTTGGGAAACTGATTTCCAGTCCAGAATGCTTGTTTGTAATCATTTAATAGATACTAGACTTTTTACAGTCCACAGTAGACCCCTGGGAGTAGAGTTTCTTGAAAATGAGTTAAAGGGGAAAAATAATTGAAACAATTATAGTAATTAAGACTAATCTTACCTACTGCACCTTTAAATCCAAGCTTTTATGTCTAGTGAAAAGTGTTTTACCTTTTATTTTTAATTTCACCATACACTATATTGCCAAATGTTCTGGGACACCAAATCATTGATGTTTTTCAGGGGTTGGGCTCGGCCACTTAGTTCCAGTGAAAGAACTCTTAATGCTTCAGCTTCATACCAAGACATTTTGGACAATTTCATACTCCCAAACTTTGGGGATGACCCCTTCTTGTTCCAACATGACTGCACACCAGTGCACAAAGCAAGCGCCATGAAGACATGGATGAGTGAGTTTGGTGTGGAGGAACTTCACAAGAGTCCTGACCTCAACCCCATAGAACACCTTTGGGATGAATTAGAGCGGAGACTGTGAGCCAGACCAAAACTGGGACATCTGTCTTTACATGCACATGAATGTGATATGGAGTTGTTCCGCCCTTTGCAGCTATAACAACTAATTCATCCCAAAGGTGTTCTATCAGGTTGAGGTTAGGACTCTGTGCAGGCCAGTCAAGTTCCTCCACACCAAACTCAGATTAAGCAGTAAGAGTTCCTTTCACGGGAACTAAGGGGCTAAAACCAAACCCTAAAAAAAACAACTCCTGAATTCAGTGGAGGGGTGTCCCAAAACATTTGGCAATATACTGTAGAATTTCTGGAGTGTGTCTCAAACCATTTCCATATAAAGTGACTCTACATGGACATGGTGTCACATTTCAAGTCAGCCAATAAAATCATCCGAAGCAGGTGTATTAAAATAGCTTTAGGAATTTTTATTTCTCTTTTGGCTACATTCCCTACAACGGCAGCAGCATTTTTAGAGACAGATCACAGATGGAGGGCTGAGAGAGAGAGAGAGAGAGAGAGAGAGAGAAAGGGGGAGGAGAAGAAAGCTGACCGAGCGCTGCTGACTCCGGCTCCTCGTTGGACACACGGTTTGATCAGCGATTTGTGGGTGGAGTCAGGGCCACTTTCTGTTTGTTAGCTTAAAAGTTGTTACACACATACAAACACACACACACACTTCTCACACACCTGACAAAAAGTATAGTATCAACATGCTGCAAATTTCCTGGCAAATAAACTTCTCATATATGACATCTCTTGTTAAAATTGTACAGTATACACAAAAAAATAAACAATATAAGCCTAACTGAAAACTAAAAAGCAACACTGAGTAGCAGCAACGTGAACATTGCTTCAAGGGCAGAGTGAGAGAGTCCAGCAGAGATCCTGGACCTGTTGTGAACATAATTAGTTATAAAACATGACATTTATTTTAACTAATCCCTGCCATCTGATGTCATCAGCGTGTGCCACATATCAATTCACAGAGCTGAAGAAATGCTCCAACCTTTTTCTCCCTAATCATGTAGAGTACCTGTGTTTACTATAGAACTGAACATACATGTTTTCCTTAACTGATAAAAGGACAGAAAATAAATCAAACTTGAGTCTAAGGGCTGCTGAGGAACTGAGCAACTAATTGTTTATGCTCCCGAGTGTGTCAGTTTACATCTAAGAAAACCTAAAGCATGTGTCTTCACCGTTAAACACAGGATATACTGTTGACTTCAAATTGCTTATTTTTATCACATTTACCCAGAACGACTTATAGAAGCGCTTTAAAGTCTCTATCGAAAATGCATCCTCATGCTAGTTCACAAGGTCAGAGGCTTAACGAGTCCTTTCAGGAACATTTAGTTAAAAGCAGCAGTTTTATATTACTAGCATTAATTATAGAATGATTGAAAAAACAAACAAGCCAAGACATCCAGAAATTATAAATAAAGATGAAGGAAACTCATTCAAATATGACAAAATAAATGGTAGGCTATAAATGGAGGAAGTAAATAAATGTTATTCCATTTTTCTGGCACAACACAGAGTCGAAATAAGTTCCATTTCTGCCTTTCAGCCTTTACTTCATTCTGCTGCGCATTTCAGCTTCTATGGATTTTGTAGGCGTCACCATAGGCAAATGAGTCGTGTCTGGAACGTGCTTTGTGCATTACAAGTAATCGACTTAGGCATGTTAGTGAGAAGAAAAATTGCAGCTTGTAAATCTTGTGGAAAATTTTAGTTTGGCTCAGTTTTCACAAACGTTTACATCACTACAGCTGATAAATGAGGCCTGTTGAAGACAAATTGTTCAAACATGTTTGCAAGTGAAGTGATGAATCTGGACAACTTGTTCTTTAAGCAAAGGACGAGAACGTCATGGGTGAAGATTGTGCTGGATCAAAACCTCTATTGTTTCAAGCGCTAGAAAACTGGATTGAACTCTAGAAGACCAGCTTTGATGAGATGCTGCCTCATTCGCAGACCTTTACTTTATTATTTTTAGGTTTGAATCGGTTTTAGTGATTTCAGTGCTCGTCTTTACACTGGTATTGTAAGCAAGTTTGACAAATACGTACACACACTAATCACTGTAGAGATAGATATTAGCTTGCATACACTGGAATAATATTAAATGGCAAAAGAATTTAGTCGACAATACCAAAATACTGACCGGATATATTTCACCTTTTAAACCTATCCAAGCGCTCTCAGTAGCCTGATTTTGTTTGTGTGTATGAACGGAAACAGTTCAATTTTGAACTCAATACTTCACTACCACTGCATGGGTGCAAAACACCACTCCGACAGTGAACTGAAACGAGTGATCAGAAACAAGAGTACTTCTCTCAGCCTAACACAAGGTAAGTCCGTGGGGTGGAGTCGAACCTGATCCAGCTCCTTCTACCTGGGCGGAGTCAAGCCAGGTAGTAGGAGTGTGTTTCAGGCTGTGTGAGTGTGTTTCATGTGTTGTACAGTGTTTTGTAGGTTAGGTTTAAGCATCGTGGATGAGACATCCAAAGCAAACGGATCAGATACGGCTCCACCCCCTGGACCTGAGGTACTGCAGTGAGAAACTCCATGAAACACTCAGAAATACTTCCTTAAACACTTGCATTCAACATTCGAGGCATTTCCATAGTAACTCACTGTATTCCTCAGTGAAAGTGTGAACTAATCAAAACAAAAATAGTAACAGTGCATTATGGGTACTTCATGGTCTCTAGACTGCATGGTGTGACCATTGTGATCACTCAATACATCAGACCCTGAAAATAACGCACTATTACATAGTGTGGAGTTGGAAAATGTGGAAATTCTGAGGCGCACAATGATGACATCAGAGGTCAATGACTGGTTAAAAAAAAAATGGATCCAGAACTATCTATTTGAAGAAGTCAAGTTTACCCTGGACCTGCTCTCTTGTACACACAAACACACACTCCCAACAGCATCTCTGATACACACGCACACAGTAGGGGATAAAAGACAAAGAAATAACTGAAAAGTGTGAAGTGTAATGCCCTCCCCATCACACACACGCACACACACTTACACCGTATGTAAGCACACACACCTCCTGTACACTTGTGTATAACCCAGCCACCTTGTGACATTAGTATTCAAGTTTTTTTTTCCCCTCTTCCACCTGTGCCCAACATCCCATCAAGTGCACTTTTACCATGGCAACTGTTGCCAGGTGTGTCTAGGCACACATCCTGACACGTAAACCCCTCCGACTTTTACACACCTACACACAAGGGCAATCGCTTAAAACATACAAACTAACAAAAAAAAAGTCAATCACTTTTCAAGCCGCACAGATCAACATGAGATCAGTAAGAGATGATTGAGGAGGAGGCGGGACTAGTGGGTGTGGCCTGCAGGTTTCCAGATGAATTGGTTCGTCGGATGTGAGGGAGCAGGTACGAGTCGCTACAGAGCTGGTGGACGTCGTAACGATCCTCCTTTCTGTACGCCAGGCAGCGCCGGATAAACGCCTACGGAGAGACAATGAGAAAGAGGAAGAGGGAGGAGTCAAATTTCTCAGAGCGAGGTGAGGAGCGAGTGTACAGTGATGTGGGGTGGTGTGTGTGCAAACCTTGGCTTCATTGCTGACCACAGGTTTGGGAGGGAACTGGACTTCAGTGGCTTTGAGGATGGTGTTCTCTTGTAGGATGTCCTGCTGAGACTGGTTATGACCAAACGGCTGCACAGTAGCGCACACACACGTTAGAGAAGGTGAATAGACATTGTTCAACTGGCTAGTTTTACATTCAAACAGAATTACACGCAAAATGATAGAGGTTTAGGATGAGGTTAAAAGATATTATTCAAGTCCTGATTTCAGAGGTTTCAAAATTGCTAACAAAGAAAATTCTTGCAGGCAGACAGGTGGGAAAAACAAAACAATCTCATTTTATCCCAAAACCTGTAGCATATGTTTAAACTGTGTTTAAAAAAAAAAAAGTGGAAAAATTGGATGCAAGATTTGCATTTTTTTAACCGAAACAGAAAACCCGAAAAACACTTCCTTCTGGCTCAAGACGGCAACATGTAAATGCAGGAATGAAAGTTCATCTTCTACATGCTCTTTCCCTTTAGCTTTCTAGCCCACTGTGCATGTTTTATTCATGGTCGAGCCGACCTCCGGTTTAGCTCGGAGAGCGAGTCGTGACAAATGCTATTACCAGCTACAGCTGTCTTTAAAATAAACAAAGCAGACACATCAGGTTCAATCTACAAATTTAGCTTTTTGTAGCGTTTAAAATTTCTGCGTGTGCATGTATTACCTTGCGTCCATACAGACACTGGAAGAAGATGACGCCCACAGACCAGACGTCCACTTTATTTGAGATCTTTGGCGGCTCCTTTCCGACTACAAAACACTCCGGTGGTAAATACCTAAAGGCATCAAAACAAAATGCAAACACTTAAACCAGCGTAGTGTTCCAGCTGCTCGGATTTTAATTTCTCTTCTCTTCATCTCAGTAAAAACCAATCCTGATGAAAACAACTGAACCCTGAGTACAGATGAAGCTGGCTTACCAGTAGGTCCCTGCTCCCTGTGAGGTAAGGTCCATACCATCCACACCGTAGTTATCATCGTCCATGATCTTCGACAGACCGAAGTCAGTGATTTTGATCTCTCCGCACGCAGTACCGTCCACCAGCAGGATGTTACCTGGGAGCACATTTCACTTATTACACACTGGAACAGCTCGAAACATTTCCTTTAAACTGCATTTACTTATTAATTAATTTTATACTGAAAGCAAACAAACGTCTTTCTATAGATATGGGTCATGAAATAAATGTAAAACACTAGATCTTTATGTCACTTCTCATCTTCAAATGTTTAAATAATGTGAAAAGTTAAACAATGGAAATGATTGTCAGTCTGATTATAAACACTGTATCAGGCCTGCTTGCTAATATTCAATACAAATACACTGCGTTCTATCTAATGAAACAAACAACTGCTGCCAGCATAGGACACAAACTCATCTAGTACAAATGCATAGCTAGACTGACAGCAGCGTGTGCATTACCTGGTTTGAGGTCGTAGTGAATGATTGGCGGTTTGATCTCGTTGAGGTATCGGAGGGCGTTGGCGATCTGCATGACGATGGAACGGGCTTCTTTCTCAGTCATCAGCTTGTGCTGCTTCAAATAGAAGTCCAGATCGTTCCCCTCGCAGAACTCCAACACCGTACAGAACCTGGTTTCGCAGCAGAGGACACAGGCACACAGTCAACAGCCAGGACACGACTCACGTACAATTCGTCCATGCATGGATCCAATTATACTCATACTGTGTTATTATAGTTTAACTCTACCTCAGTTTACTCCTCTGTACTGTTCACATTGTAAAGTATAGCTGGTCTATATCTTAAGATTATTATTGACTTGTTATTACTGACATTTATCAAATTTTTCAAAGTGGATCCTGGATAGAAAACAATATTTAGACTCTTCTACAGTCAGGTCACATCACCCTCCTACCCATGAGAAGACTCATGATACATAAATTGGGCAGAAAAGATTATGTGAATCTACACAGGTGAACAACTATTGTCAAATGATCCAGGGTTAATTTCAACTACAGTGCAATTCTCCAGCTTCCTTTACTGATCGATTCTGAATGCTCCTTTGCTGCCGTGACTCACGTGTCCGTGTCCAGGGAGAAGTAGTCGTACAGTTTGACTATTCTGGGATGGTCCAGCTGCTTGTGGATTCGGTATTCTCTACATGCATGTCTGCAGGAAGAGCACAAACACGGAGGTTACGATCAATAAACGACCAAGACAGAAACAGTGAAAGCAGGAATATATGTAGTCGCCATGGTTACTAGGCACACCTACTCTGTGCCTGGCATATCAGGTGGGTTTACAATTACTGACTGTGGCCTATGTGTTGCTGTGTATTTTGTCATCTACACTCTTCCCAAACCACAGGAATCACCACAAGAGCAGATTATTATTTGCGTACTGGATCACTCTGAGCACAGCACTTGCGCTGCCATGTATCAGGTGCAGCAGTTTTCATGAACACTGCTTGTGTGTATAGCAGACATCAGTGGTTCTGAAAGTGTACGTACTTGTGATAGTTCTCCTTCTTCTCCTCTCTCCAGTTCTTATTGAGTTGGTGGATCTTCACTGCTGCATATCGTTGCTCAAACAGGTCAAAGGCCTAGGGGGGAAAAAAAAATAATCAGCTTTTTAATGTCAGGGAGTCATGTGATGTATGGAAGCCTGACCTCTACACCCCATTTTGCTTCACTTCAGCAAAGCAACAGCGATGTGAAAGTGTGACTGCTGTTTCAAATAGATCATTTTTAATGCCTTTTCTTCATAAATGTAAAACAGAGTGTTGTCCCATTTCCACACTTCTTATACAAACACACACACCATAAAGAGCAGCACATGTAGGGACATTAGACCAGGAATAATTACACTGATTACACTAACAAATTTTTACTTTTTTCTTGTTCCTGGGAAATAAATGTTATTTCCCCATTCTTTGTAACCCAAATAAAGAGAAAAAAACCCCATCTTAGCCATGAAAGTTTGGGTTAGTTTTGTGCAGTTTTGTTTAGTAAATTGGGCTAATTTTGAGGTTCTCTTAAAAGCCCAAACTTCAACAGGCTTAATGGCTTTTTTTTTTAATCATTTTCCATCAAGAGTAATTGGAAAATGTCAATCACTACCCAGGAACAAAAATCGTGTTACATAGTGTTATCACTTGGGATTGGGGATTGTAGTTTAGTCCAAAACAGATAACACTGTACATGAAAAACTGGTAATGTGAAGCTTGTCATGCAGACCGGGAAGCGTGCCACAGGATCCAACCAGACACTACCTCTAGGAGGTGGTGTGAGTTCAGATGCACTGGAACTGTGCCGTGTTTCTGTGAATGCGAACGCAACTCGTGCTCGGGTCTGCACTTGTCCAGGAGGTAACGTAACCTGTGTGCACAATTTAGTCGATGACATCATTACTTTCCACAACACGTGTACCACGAGTGGCTGGGGAACGTTGTGGGACACAGACGAGGCGAGGCGCCTTATTGCACATAACCGCAGAACCATCACAATTGGGAGTCGAAGCAAGCGTTCCCAGTGTGAAAAAACACCCAAAGCGAAGGTATGGGGCAATAGAACAGGGCACTAAGACACTGGAAAACCTAGTCACCTTATAAACCTCGCTGAATCCTCCTCTACCCAGCAGGTGTAGGAGCAGGTATCGGTCGTTGAGGGTTGGGTGATCTTTAAACCTAAACGAAACACACACACGCAAAGTTAAAAAAGAACAGACATTATATTCAATTAACCAAGAGGGCTGCACTTTGATCAGGTTCCTGGATATCTATATGCTGAAGCAAAACAGACTAATAGCTTTAAGTTTGTAATCGGATGCCCATGTGATGTGTCTGTATGGTGCTCCTCCTCCTCAGGAACAGATTATTTAAAGTCTAGTCTGTTTTCTTTTTGCACTTTGAGAGTTTAAATGCTAGATAGTTTACATGTGGTTGAGGAGCTACTTGCAAATGAAAAACATTCAAGGAAGTTGGTAGTTTTCACAACCCTTTTTTACATTTCACTACATAAAATGTTTCCTAAGCTGCCAGACATATATCATCCATTTCATTACTTCTTGTTCATAGAAACAAGCTGAACCCGGGCCAAAGGGGAAGAGCAGGAAATGACTGTTTTATGTCACACTTTCCTTAACGTCATTCTCGTTGCTTCTGTTTCTCAAAACACATGCAGTATGAATGTGTAGACCAGACGGTCTGGGGAGTGGAAGAGAAAAAAAAAAAACAGAAGACTCACTGGGAGCTGTCCTCGTTACTGATCCTCTTCAGCTCACGGATGTGAAGATTCCTCACTCGCTCCAAACGCTCCAGCTCGGCCTGAATTTCCGCTTCCTCCTACATACATATCCGTACGAAGGTTAAACAAGCATGCATAAAGCAGGCACTAGTTAGAACATGGGGTCTGTTTGTGACTGAGCCAGATAACATAACTCAAATGGTTAGAACTGTAGACTACTGGAAATCCCAGTACTGAACTCTCCAGAGTACACTCCAGAACTACAGCTATGTCCGTGTGCTTGTGTGTGTCAGAGACCTTTTTCAGATGGCCCAGTCGGAGTTTGAAGATTTCTTCCTGTTCATGATACTCTGCTAAAGTCAACCTGCAAAATGATACAAAAACGGTTGAAATAAACAGTAAAAGGAAAACTGTGTTAAAACAAATGTATAGCACTTTCTACATCATTTTCCCATAACAAATTTCTAATTCCAGAAAAGTGGCAGGAGTGTGTGTGTGTGTCTGTGTCATACAGTGTAGGTAGGCTGGGTTTCAGAAAGGGGTCATTGTCCGCCCCGTTCACGGCTTTGGTCTTTCTGGGTTTGGACTCGTTGTAAGGCGCTGGGCTCTGAGACGGTGCTGTGTTGGGAGGTTTGCGCTTTGCAAGAAGCTTCCGCTGCCTTTCAATATCTTCCCTCTGCTGGTTCACCCACTCCTGCTGCCTACGTGCATACACACACTCATTTTTTTCCATTATACACAAAATTCCAACTGATAATACTTACTCAAATAAGCACAGCAACAATCTGTTAACAATCCCAATGCTGAGTATTATTACATCGCTCTTGCTTGACTTTCTTACTTGACCAGGTTCTGGAAGGCGTATCCGTCTGTCCACTGCTCCGTGTAGGACGCTCCGTGTCGCACCGTGGTGAAGTGACCGAGACGTAGGCGATCCTGCATGCTCTTCTCCCGACACGACTGCTTCTCCTGAGTGCTCTGATGGAACGTGAAACATCTGGGTCAAACTTCTAATATAGACAGACTTGTTCAGAAAGGAAGATTTCATGGTAGGGACTTCCATGTGTGACACACAGTCTTTACCCAAGAGTACAACAATCTAACTTTGATAATGTGTAGAGAAACGGATCAACGGTTCACATGTTAACATAAATTACGCATGCAGTGTGTGACTGTCTTACCTTCTCAATGAGCAGTTTTTTGCTCATGGTGGTGCACTTGTTCAGGCGCTCTTTATATCTTTCCAGCAGCTTCTGTTGTTCCTCAATCTGTCTCCGCAGGTCACAGTTAGCCTGAGGAGACCAGAGAAACAACAGATTCGAAAAATTTCTACTACAATGTTAGTCGGACGCCATCGATACAACTTGCAGTGAACAGTTTAATTCTGCAGACGAGGTTTAACATGTTAAGGGAAGATTACGAACAGAGCTCAATGTAGAGGTGTGATGATCTTACCCTGAGCAGATCATCTATTCTGCCCTCCTTTTTCTCCAGATCCAGATTCTTATTGCTCTCTAGGGCAGCGAGCTTTAACAGAGTCAGATCAGTCTGGAAACACACACACAAAAAAATAAGGGAGCAGTTTTCACTGCATCACACAATTAAAGCACAAACGCATGATGCACTTTGATTTGAATCTATCTTAAACCTATATCCAGATTTCTGTAAAGCTGCAAATCTAATAAGCTGGGACTATCAAGGGTCCTGACTGACTACTGATCTTTTTCTATTACTAAAATTTCATAAGAGTAGGAAGCATTTGATTTGAGACACAGCGCTATAATGCAGTTATGTCACATGGTGCTTTTCTGCCCTGTGTATTTACATTGGTATTGCACAACATGCACGCATCACACGTACATTTCTAAAAAAGATGCATGTGCGATATGCCAAATGACTGCAGGATATGTGCGGCATCCATCTTCTGTAAGCCTACATGAAGTTAACTGGAAATATAAAATCCACTTTTATAGGGAGTGAAGTTTGCTTGCCCTAGAGGTCAAACAATATAACTGACTGTCATGTTAAAACTAAAACGACTAGATCTGTGTTGTTTTACTTTCAGAAATTCCTTCTGCAGTTATTATTAAGCATTAGGAAAGCAAAGTTTATTTTCTCTCTGTCAAGTGGCCTTGATGTCAAAGTTCACGCATGAGTGCAGCATCAATGTATCGGAAATGCCGCCGTGAGCCAGTGCTGTTCGTACATACTTCAGCGTTTCTATTGTGGTGTCATTGGGAAGTCGGATCATTAACTCAAATTCATTAGCTCGAAGATGGCGAAACCCAGAAGCTGTATTTTCTCCACGAGAACACACCAGTGAGCAAACCCCAATGAAATGAATACAAGCCAATGCTAATGATGATTCAACGCGTTTGGCACTTTGATCAACAGACACAAAGCAGCTTTACAGAATTCCGGATGGAGATTTCTATCCTTGATGAACTGTCCAGGGGTGAAAGAGGGGGAGAGGGAAAGCCTCCGAGATGCCATGAAGAACCAAGTGAACCTATAATCTTCTGTGGGAGACAAGAAATCTTGAGGCTATAAAGTGTGTGTGTGGGAGGGGTTACCTGCACACTTCTGATACTGAGCTGCTTCGGCTGCATCATGTGATCGGCGAAACACAGGCTGGTGGGCGAGGAACTGTTTTGTCGCACCTGACATGCAAAAACAAAAAAATTATTAAAAAAAAAATTATATGATTGGTAAATTTCATAACATAGCTCATGATTTTTTTTTTCCCCACAACAGACTTGTTCAGACACTTACGATGGAACCGGGGGCAGAATGAGAGCCGTGAGGGGCACGAAGACCAGGCGGCATTCCTCTGACAGGGCTGGATCCGTTTCCTGCCTGAAACTGCAGAATAATGATTTACCAGATTATTTTACCAAACAGCTTCAGTCTCTTTAAGAGTGCACATAGAACTTTTACAGTGTCAAGCTAAGAAGATAACTAAATATTCTGACATGCTCGCCCTACAAATGATTAAAGGCTGTTGTTGGGCAACAAGGAAATATGATAATGACTATAATGCTAGCAGCGAAGCTAGCATGTACACCGACCAAGCATACATTATGAGCAGTGACGGGTGACGTGAATAACACTGATGATCTCCTCATCATGGCACCTGTTAGTGGGTGGGATATATTAGGCAGCAAGTCAACATTTTGTCCTCAAAGTTGATGTTAGAAGCAGGAAAAATGGGCGAACGTAAGGATTTGAGCGAGTTTGACGAAGGGCCAAATTGTGATACACCACTGGATCAGAGCATCTCCAAAACTGCAGCTCTTGTGGGGTGTTCCCGGTCTGCAGTGGTCAGTATCTATCAAAAGTGGTCCAAGGAAGGAACAGTGGTGAACCGGTGACAGGGTCATGGACGGCCAAGGCTCACTGATGCACGTGGGGAGAGAAGGCTGACCCGTGTGATCCGATCCAACAGACGAGATACTGTTTCTCAAACTGCTCAAGTTAATGCTGGTTCTTATAGAAAGGGGTCTACCAGAGGCCCTAATTACACTATTCCTAATTAGACTAAACACACAGACACACACAATTAACACCACTTACATCAAAGTAATCACTGATCTTTGCTCCTCGGCCGGAAGACTTCCCTGGAAAGTTAAAAAAAAAAAAAAAAAAAAAGAAAGAAAAAAAGAAGAAAGACAGACAGAAAAAGACAAGCTGTTAGTGCAGACAGATGAACCATCTATACACTTCCAAGTGGAGACTTTATTTTAGCCAGTGAAGGTTTTTTTTACAAGCCTTGTACAAGCTCAACTCCTGAAGACCCTGATGTATCCTATAAAGCACATACATCTGTATTGTTCACATATCTTATGCACATCTGGACAACTAAAAGAGGAATCCACTAGACAGCATATCAGAGCCAAAACATCTGTGTCCGTCTGCTTTCCCAGTCAAACTAATGTCTAGCGATTTCATGCACAGCGCCGTTAAACACACTGATGAGCTCCTTTTCTCTTTAAAACACACTGTACCATTGTCGTGATTGTTGTGATGATATGCAGAAAACACTGTTGACTAATTCAGAAAATCTTAAAGCACAACATTTTAAGGGTAGATTTAAGGGTTTTCTAAAAATTCACACACTAAATCTAACATGAAGACCAGTATAGTGATAAACAGTATCTGATTTTTACTTCACTTTGATTCAGTCGGGAACAGTGTGTCATATGTGCAACAATCCAGACTTGTGAAATCTTGAAAATCAAGTTCGTTTATTTTAAAAAAAAGATCGCAGCACATCATCCCACCCCTTTTTAGTCACTCATTAACAAACTACCACGTTATTATTTCTCATCAGTTCAGAAGCAGGCCACACCTTGGTTGCTCTCTGATTGGTTGTCAGCTTTTCTCTTCCTCCTGGTCGTTTCAGAGTGCTTCTTCTCAGGTGTCTAAAAACAAAACAAATATATTCAAATATACTGTATGATCCATATGAGCCGTGATGTCTGTTTTTAAACAAATCAGAAGGGTGTCTTACGGAATATGCCGGAGAGCCGCCTCTCTTCAGGTCGGAGTTCTACAGTGAAGAGAATGGACGAGTGAAGCATCACGCTGAATAGCTAAAACACACTTATCCAAAATTTTGTTGATCACTAAAATACAGTGTGTGTGGTTACCTCAGACTCCTTGTCACTTGATGATCCCAGACTGCCAAAGCTGTGGTTGGAGCATTCATTATTGATTAAGCCCTAAAACACACACACACACACACACACACACTTACTTCAGTGCAGGCAAGCAATAATATAAATCATGCTGTGTTCATTTACAAAGACTAGAAACTGCGCTAAACTACAACAGTAGCAGACATATCCTCAGGGACTAGCCAGTTGTCATGGTAACCCGAAATCTTTAGTATAGGTTCTAGCTACTATCCTACAGTACTTACAGTGTACTACTTGGATATTTTTAAGTACTGTATCAGGGCAGATTGGGACACAGCCCCTGAGTGAGTAAGTCTGTATGTATGTGTCTGTATGTTGCAACAAAGCATGACACACCTTGGCTCCTCCGCTGGCGCTGCCTGTGCTGCCCCCGGTGCTGCCGCTTACTGCCCCCATGAACCGAGCCTCGAGCAGCTCCTGTCTGCGTGGGTCCAGAGACTGCAGCTCCTCCATCCCTATCACACACAGACAGTGAGTCAGGAAGGTTTAGCATGGTTATGTTAGCATGTTTGGCTAATCGGCTCTTGGTTATACATAAAAACGGTCAGAGAGCATGTCTCTCTTTCCAGCCATCCGTCTGTCTGTCTGTCTGTCTGTCTGTCTCTCTCCCACTCCATCCATCCGCCTGTGTCTCTATTTCACTCTCTCTCTGTCGATTCGCCTCTCACACACTCACTCTCTCCACCTGTCTCTCTTTCTCTCTATCCGCCTCGGTCTCTCTTTCCCACTAGCTCTCTCTGTCCATTTACCTCTCTCCCTCTTCATATGCCTGTCTTTCTCTCTCTTTCTCTCTCTGTGTTGACCTTCATATGTGCCTCGCTGACATCCTTCCTCCATCTTGGGAGCATTTCAGCTGCAAGCACTTTTTGGCATGAAGCTGAGCCATGACTGCTGTGTGTGTGTGTGTGTGTGTGTGTGTGTGGAGGGAGAACAGGAGGTGTCAGGGTTTGAAGCAGAACCAGTTCTGTCTCTTCATCAATCAGACAATCAGACAGACAGACAGCACACGGTAGCCATTTTGTCATGATGTGGATGGCACTACGGAACCAACACCAGTCTGTTATAGCTGTTACGTTATCAATAATCTGACGTTGACTTGTGGTATATTAAGTCCCCGGCTAAATCCTCACACGAGATGACACAGTGGAGCAGCCGGACGTCTCGGATGTGTTCGTGTGGTTAGTGACTCACGGTTATCTTTAAAAATGTACAGGATGACGTAACACAGTCGTAGATCTTTGCTGAAGCTGAATCATTTTCATGGTGTCACAGAGACTGAAGTCACTGCATCAGCGTCACGCTTGGGGACAAGGCATGGGGTGGGAGACTTGCGTGATAGGGGACATTCACAAAACTCTTTAAAATTAAAAACGAAAGGGAGAAAAAACATGAATGAACACAAAAAAAGTATCATTAGGAGAAGATTTCTGATCTTGGGAATACATTAAGAAAAAAAAAACGGACGTTATGGACGTGACATTAATACTCAGAATACACTAAGATTTTTCAAGTAGTTTTGTTCTTTTATTTATTTATTTCTTCATGTTAAGATCGAACTTTTGTATGGAATTGCCTTATTAATGATCCAAACAGAGTCTGAGGCGAGTGTGTAATGTAACGTAGGATAAGCGACATTAGCCTCATAACCTCAAACACGTTGTGGCTGATCAAGTGCGCGTGGGATGAAGAGGAAACGCTGCGCAGGGTTAAAAAGTTCATCTCATATGCGAGTTGTTCATTTTGAATTTAATAAAGATGAATAAAATTAACAAATGTCTAACCAAGTGTTAACTGTATACTTAACTTATTTCTGACGTTTTCAGTGCTGCTTTTATCTAACAAAAGCCCACAATGGAATACAAAGACATATAGACAACACCTAATAAAGCATCTCACCTACGCTTGCCCAGCTACGACTCTGCAGAACAATACGCTCATGACGTCTGATGCGAGTTTATGCACAGCATCAGCTGGAGGAGTTCGTTTGTGTGAGAGACGTGCGTAATGACGAGTTCTGACAGCTCGTCAATCACAAAAAAAAAAAGAGTGACGTTAAGGATGTTAGATCTCTCATCACTGCGGGCTTTCAGAAGGACTTCCTTTCACTTTCTATCTAGAGAGTGAGACCTACAACTAGAACAGGACGAAACAGGGAGCCACTGAGATTCATACTTATGACCTCCTGGTAAGATTCCCAGTATCCCACCACCTTGAAAGCTTCCTTTTAAATGCTCCAAATTCAACAATAATAATACATCCACTGACCAGGCATAACATAATGACCACATGCCTAATATTGGGGGCTCTTGCTACTGAATCAGCCCTGACTCGTCCTGCACTGTGTATTCTGACACCTTTCTATCAGAACCAGCATTAACTTCCTCAGCAATTTGAGCAACAGTAGCTCGTCTGTTGGATCGGATCACACGGGCCAGCCTTCGCTCCCAACGTGCATCAATGAGTCTTGACCGCCCATGACCCTGTCGCCGGTTCACCACTGTTCCTTCCTTGGACCACTTTTGATAGATACTGACCACTGCAGACTGGGAAGAGCTGCAGTTTTGGAGATGCTCTGATCCAGTGGTCTAGCCATCACAATTTGGCCCTTCGTCAAACTCGCTCAAATCCTTACGCTTGCCCATTTTTCCTGCTTCTAACATCAACTTTAAGGACAAAATGTTCACTTGCTGCCTAATATAGCCCACCCACTAATAGGTGCCATGATGAGATCAGCAGCCTTATTCACTTCACCGGTCACTGCTCATAATGTTATGGCTGACCGGTGTACATACAAATAAAAAAAGAAATAAGTCAATTTTAAAGGTGCAAGTCAACATAGGAAACATTTGGAAAACAGACTTCCGGCCCAGAATGCTTGTCCATGTTAGGATGAGGTTATTTTCAGTTATTTTACTCTACATGGGGTGGAGCGTCATGAACATGGGCGGAGAAATTTAAATAATCAAACTTGCCTTACTGTTAGAGACCTTGGAGATCTCACCTAACACACCTCTTAGACCAGATCACTTTAAACTGCTGCCATGCCGCAGTCTTCTCTTATCTTTCTCCAAAATGTGTGATTTCTCTACAAGCCGACTCGCTGCATGCATTTCTTTTAAGTTGACACTGTAATGTATCACTGCGTAATGCATCAGCACACTCTCGATGCTGAAAGTAAAATGATTTGACTATCATTTGATTGTGACGCCATTGCGCAGGTCACACGTACACTGCTGAGAACTCCAGCATCCCGAATGTAAAATGGCTTCCTGCGTCGAGACACGCGGCTCATGTCTACGTCTCCTGGCAGATAAGTGGCAGCAGGTTCCCACTGTCTAGTCTCAGACACGATGAAAAGACACGTTTCTGTCGCAAGTTAGAATCCGGGTGTCCGACATCCGAACAGGGAGAGAACACAATCCAAGCAAATACATCATAAAACATTTCAGGAGCCAAAAAAAACCCATTTAAAACAGGCATAAGTGTCTTGTCCTGACCTGCACAGTTCTGGGGAAATACTTTGAGAGGAGGGAGTGATCTTTGGCATTCATCTGGATCAGCTCTATAAATCTAATGCTATTTTCGACTGCGGAAACATCAACATCATGTCATGGTTCTCTTTAGTACACAGTATACTTAAAGTGACCACTCACAAACCAAAAAAGGCCTTCAGGGCTGTGATACGATTCGTATTTTGAAGTAAGTCAGAGATAACGAGTCGATTCACACAACACAATAACGTCGAAGACGCGCCACACCTCTTGAATCTAAACAAATTACACAACAGGTTAGCAAAATCAGCTGTGGCTCTGTTCACAACGGTCATGCGAGACATGCGAGACCCGATCCAACGTTGTGATCCAATTACATTTGACTGTGATGGGAAACATTTAACATATGTAACGTGAACGCAAAACGCAACAATACTACAGACTGGAAGTTCAAATCCCAGCACCACCACCACAGCACTGGCTTTTACCTTCAGCTGCTCAGCTGTACAAATGAGATAAATGATAAATGGCTCTGGATGAGGGCGTCTACCAAATGTCCTAAATGTAAAACTTGAAACAGAATTAGTGAGGGATTAACTAAAATCTTAAGCAGTCGAGGATGGGGTAATATACGTGTGTCTCAGGCTTCCTGCTGTTGGAAACGATGTACAAAATCCAACCACAATCACAAGCTATCATGATCGTAATGTCAGTAAGTTCGCTCGAGAAAGACGAGCCAGAGTGGTGGATAACACCGCATTTCGGTGTATAAAGACGGACTTACTCGGAAATTAGAAACACTGTGGCCTTGAACGGGGCTGTTGGTAAAACGCACAAAACCGCCAACATACACACCATATTGCCAAAAGTTTTGGGACGTCTGCCTTTACATGCACATGAATACAATATGGAGTTGTCCTGCCTTTTGCACCTATAACAGTTTCAACTCTTCTGGGAAGGCTTTTCACAAGGTTTAGGAGTGCGTTTATGGGAATTTATGACCATTCCTCTAGAAGTGCATTCATGAGGTCAGGCGCTGATGCTGGTCGAGAAGGTCTGGCTCCCGGTCTCCGCTCTAATTCATCCCAAAGGTGTCCTATCAGGTCGAGGTCAGGACTTTGAAGTTTCTCCACACCAAACTCACTCATTCATGTTTTCATGGACCTTGCTTTGCGCACAGATTCACAGTCATGTTGGGGCCATCCTCAAACTATTCCAACAAAGTTGGGAGCAGAGTGTCTTGGTATGAAGCTGAAGCATCAAGAGTTCCTTTCACTGGAACTAAGGGGCCGAGAGCAACTCCTGAACTCAATGATTTGGAGTGGTGTCCGAAAACGTTTGGCAATATCATGTATCAAGCGCAACCCAAAGGGGGGCGGGACTTCCATGTTCTAGAGTGCATTTAATTGGATGAACACAAGCCTAGTACAGGATGAGTCATCAAAATAAATCAAACATTTTTCATCTCCAAAACCATTCTAGCGTTTCACCGCATGTATCTATTTCCAACCCTAGTGAAGCAGTATAAGCTGTGAAAGATGAGGTTTGATTTGTGATGAACTTTAAAAAGCCCCGAGTTGTGGTGAAACGCTGTGATGGACGTGCTGTGGCATGACAAGGCAAAGCAGGAAAAGATTAACCTCCCTGTTGAATAACATTTTTGTTTGGGGGGGGGTGGGGGGGTTGATTTGTGTAATATTTAATTGCGTTGAGTAACGTGTAAAACAAACATTTCGGAAAAAACAAACAATCTCCACAACAAGGCGTTGCTTTACGTTAAAATAGCCGTTAAAATGACGTCACGGCGCCTAACTAGCTTGGCCGCTAATTACGCGTTAATTATGTTGTTAAGGACATTACTGACACCAGGCTAGGCTAACCAGATTGACATCGCCAGACTGATGATGTTATGCTGCCAGTAATCAACGTTAAATATATTTAAAAATAAAATAAAATAAACACTTATTGGGAAAAAAAACTTCTGAAACTCGAGTTTGAAGCTAAAACGGCTCATGAAGAAGAAACGCATTAGCGTGTGAGCTAGCGGGGAGACTGGAGCACACAGTCAGCGGCCTTTTTCACGCCTAGGGTCAAAATTTTGTAATAAATAGTTGCCTCGACCCAGTGCAAAAATTAAGCTGACTTTCGAGGGAAAATGAACTTTAAATATGACAATTCCACCGCGATTACCTCTGTCACGGATCCCGGTGGTTGAGATGTTTGTGATTAAAGCCAGGCCCGGGGTCGCAGATGGAGAACTGGGACCAAAGATGGCGCTGCGTCCAAACTTCCAGAGAGGCTCCTCTCACTTTGGACACTCATTAAGCCCAGAGAAGTGGGGTGAAAAAAAAACAACAACAGTCAATCCCAAACAAATCCAACCTCCGACATCTCCTACGTCGCTATTCCCGAATGACGACAGCTCACATCTCTTTTCCTTCCTTTCCCTTCCGCAGTGCGCTACGAAGCGATTATGTCTCGTTATAACGCATCGCGTTCACGCTGCACACATCCGCTATAGCCACAGGTTCATGCACTCTCAAATAAACCCCACTGTCACAGCCCGAGCTGCGTCCCTGTTCCATTAGGCACCGCGCATGCGCGACGGCTTCACGCAAGCGCACGGTGTACTCAGCGTCCCATCATAATACTGATGACTTCCGGTTTCATTTAGTTTGTTTTTTTTTCTATTTACTCATTAAGATCACGAATGGAAAAGCGATAATGCATATTTTTTTAAACATATATATATATATATATATATATATATATATATATATATATATATATATAGCCACAAAGATAAGCTACCTATTAAACCTATCCCTCAACATTGATTGATACGCCCACTTCCGGGATTTTCCACGCGAAACAAATCTCAAAAAAACTAGCAGGAAAAAATCGTGCTAAAGATCTAAAATGTCTCCAAAAGGAGTGTGTGATGCAGTTAAACTGGAGGTTTTAAGACACTTGACTTTAGCTTCATAATCACAAATGTCTTAGCTGTCCAGCTAGCCTACATTTGGTGTTAAGTACGCGGTCCCGCCTACTTCCGTGTTTATATCTTGACATAAATCAGCTACCTAATAAATGTGACTTAAAATCGTTGTCCCATCTATTTACTCAGTATTATTATTATGATTTATTATTTGTTTGCTTGGGTGTTTGTTTAATATGTATTTATTTATTGATGGTGAGCGCGAGCAGAAATAGAATATCAATAATGTCTCAAAAAATATGTTCAGACAAAAACTGGCTACCTATTAAAAATCACTCAACATCAGCTGCCAACTTTGTTTAATTGAGGGCAGGGGTACTAAATGACTAAGAAATTACAAGTAAGTGAAGTATATACAATATAATGTGTTAAAATCTAAAAGCATTAAACAGTAAATAAATAAATAAATAAATAAGTAAGTAAATAACCTGTGTGAGAGGGGAGATAAAGGTTAAGGGTTAAATACCAGTGCACCACTATCAACCTTACTTCTGAGTAATGCAGAAAATCAAACGAAATTTTTTAATTACAAAATGAATCTTTTACAGATCACATTTAATTACACTAATTATGAAGAATTTCTGCAATCTCGCGTAATTGTATACGATAAACGCATGCAAAAGGGATATCTCTGATCCGCACTGCCTCGTTCGTCCGTACACATCCTGCTACACATTATTGTTGCTTTAAGATGAGTAAACATTAAAACATGAAATCTCTTTCTTACATAAAAGAGCATATGGTTAGTTTAATTGATGATAAAGTAACAGCAGTGCAGATGTGTATTTCAGGCTGATGAAGAGAGAGGACACAGCTGGCTGCTGTGTGATTCATTTAGCTCAGATGGGAAGAAAAACAACATAGCCGTCATATTTTTTCGATTCAATCAACACTTAAAGTTGTTTTTCTCTCTGCATTCAGTCCTGAGCTACAGTATCCTACAGAAATGGGCTGTGTGGATGATGTTTAATAGGATGCCATGGACAGACATATGATGGAGTAGTTCAGCAAAAACAAAAATAAAAAATGACACATTCATACAAAATATCTGCATAGAAGAAAAGCCAAAGCTCTGATAAGCCAAGGCTGAAATAAGCCAAGGCAATAAAAAACATTTATTGTAATTTGTTTTTTTGTTGTTTTTAACTCTGACTCCAGACCTAGAAGGCTCAAAAGTAATGAAGTCTATCTCAATCAGTTTGTCAGTGGCTTCAGAAAACTCTTGTGCAAAACTAAAGAGCAGACTCTAAAGAGCTGAACCTCACATGTCTCAGCTGATAGACTAAATCTGAAGCTAAAATGCACATTTCAATTGTTCTGTTTTTAAAAACATGTTGCTACTTTTAAGTCCTGAAGGTACAATAAAATGCCAAAGTAATTTTTAACTATTAAAAATCAGATATATTATGCTTTATGTCATGCATACTGGTATTTTGATCATAGTATAAGCATTTGGTCATCCTTAGAGTCAAACTTATGGTGGATCTGGGTCTATTATTACACACACACACACACATACTTGAAAATGTTATTATATCCAGTAAACACTGCATGACTAGCCCGATTTCATACAGTGGGATTTTTTGTATCTTCTTCTTCTTCTTCTTCCTCGTCTGTTCCTTCAGAGCTCATTTCACTACAGCACTACAGAGATCTCAATCCTGTCTCCTAATTCAACACCTGGGAATCGCAGCTTCTTATCTGTGACTGTGCGTTCATGGAAATTTCCAGAACCTCCATATGGTGCAGAGTGGAAAATTAATTTATCTCTCACTGCTTTTCCTTCTCAATAAACCTCATAGATAATCATAAGAATTTTGCTGATGACAAATACACTAGGTCCTGATTGTCTTTACTCTACTACATCAGAATAAGGATTTATGATCCCGGTTATCCGGTGTCACCCAGGAGAGAATCGCTTCCCTTATGAGTCTCTTGTGATTTCTTTCTCGTGTCATCTCAGAGGGTTTTCCCCTCACCTATCTTGTCGTCTTCATCGTCTCAGCATGGTTCATTAGAGATTTTAATCTACATCTGTAGTTCTGTAAAGGTGCTTTGTGACTCATCTGTTGTTACATGAGCTGTACAAACTGAATTGAATCACTACTGATCATGTTCTAGCAAGTCTGTACAGTCTATGGAGGGATTCATGGAGTGATAAATATCTCTATAATTGTGTGTCAGCTGATATTTCCAACCTCAAATATGTAGAAATGTGTGTGTGTGTGTACAGCTGTTAAGTATGCTCCTAAAGTTGGCTTTCTGTTAACCACACTGAGCTCAAAATACAGCAAAATGTAGCACACACACACACACACACCTGCATACACACAGAGGTTGCCATAGTAACATCAACGGCCATTTGATCTCCTCAAAGAGCTAAACGGTGTGTTATACAGTAGGTCACAGTGCCAACTCTCTCTCTCTCTCTCTCTCTCACTCTCTCTGTCTGTCTTTCACACACACACACACACACACATCACAATAATCTCAGTTCAGTATTAATGATGCTTAACATACATTTTCCTCTTCAATTATTATATATTGTTGCATTTAGATAATGATGATTATGCTACCTCAGGTGAAAAGCTCTTGAGGTGAGATTTTTTTACTTCAGATAAAGACTAAGCACTGAAACAGGCATTCATTTTAATGCTTGATTTGTACCTGCTGTACTTTCTGCACCAACTTCTATCTGATACAGTTAACACAGCAGTTGAGTTTGATTTATTACTATCAAGCCATTTTTATGAAACAATGATGAAAAATGATATTACTCGCAGTCCTGAACTGTACTACAAACTGTACACCATGCACCATGCACAGGACTCATTAAAAACACTTTTTGCACAGACTTTTATCTTTATCCTTATTATCTTTATTACCTTTACATTTTTATTATTTAGTATTCTATCTATCTATCTATCTATCTACAGTTGTCCTGCCCTTTGCAGCTATAAGAGCTTCAAATCTTCTGGGATGGTTTTCCACAAGGTTTAGGAATTTTTGACCATTCCTCTAGAAGCGCATTTGTGAGGTCAGGCACTGATGTTGGACAAGAAGGCCTGGCTCACAGTCTCCGCTCTAATTCATTCCAAAGGTGTTCTATGGGGTTGAGGTCAGGACTCTGTGAAGTTCCTCCACACCAAACTCACTCATCCATGTCTTTATGGACCTTGCTTTGTGCACTAGTGTGCAGTCATGTTGGAACAGGAAGCGGTTATCCCCAAACTGTTCCCACAAAGTCGGGAGCAAAAAATTGTCCAAAATATCTTGGTATGCTGAAGCATTAAGAGTTCCTTTCACTGGGCCAAGTCCAACCCCTGAAAAACAACACCTGAATTCAATGATTTGTAGGGGTGTCTGAAAACTTTTGGCAATATAATTTATCTCACTTTGTGCACAGTGGCATTGTTATGCTGGAATAGGGCTTAGCTATATCAAGATTCAAGATTCAAGATTCAAGAAGCTTTATTGTCATTTCAACCACATATAGCTGACGCAGTACATAGTGAAATGAAACAACGTTTCTCCAGGACAAGAAAAAGGGAACAAGTTCAACACAAAACAACAAACACCACCACAGAGCTAGGACAGAAGTTTGTCTTAGCCACGTAAAGTGCACAGTGTGCAGCTAGGTGCAAACAGAGCATAGACAAGACAGTGCAAAAGACAATAAATACAATAAAGACAACACAAAAGAACACAGGACACTTAGCGCCAAAAAGAAATAAAAGAACGTGTACTGGAATGTAAGTGAAATAAAATAGATAAAGTGAAATGATGTAAAAAAAAAAAAAAAAGTATTGTGCAAAAATATTGTGCAAAAATACACAGCAGCGGTTGAGGTAGTGCAAATAGAAATAAACATAAATATAACTATAGCAGCGGATGACAGGTAGAGGTAGTGCAGTAAGTAATGAACAGTATAAATTATGTGTGTGTGTGTGCGTCCAGTGTGTGTGTGTGTGTGTGAGAGAGAGTGTAGAACAGTTCAGTCCTGAGTGAGAGTGTGTGTGAGAGTGTAGAACAGTTCAGTCCCGGGTGTTGAGGAGCCTGATGGCTTGAGGAAAGAAACTGTTACACAGTCTGGTTGTGAGGGCCCGAATGCTCCGGTACCTCTTTCCAGATGGCAGGAGGGTGAAGAGTGTGTGTGAGGGGTGTGTGGGGTCAGCCACAATGCTGTTGGCTTTGCGGATGCAGCGTGCGGTGTAAATGTCTGCGATAGAGGGGAGAGAGACTCCGATGATCTTTTCAGCTGTCCTCACTATCCGCTGAAGGGTCTTGCGATCCGAGATGGTGCAGTTCCCAAACCAGGCAGTGATGCAGCTGCTCAGGACGCTCTCGATGGTCCCTCTGTAGAACACAGTCAGGATGGGCGAAGGGAGATGGGCTTTCCTCGGCCTCCTCAGGAAGTAGAGGTGCTGCTGGGCTTTCTTGGTGATGGAGCTGGTGTTGAGTGACCAGGTGAAGTTCTCCGCCAGATGGACACCAAGGAATTTGATGCTCTTGACGATCTCCACAGAGGAGCCATCGATGGACAGCGGAGAATGGTCACACTGTGCTCTCCTGAAGTCAACAACCATCTCTTTGGTCTTGTCGACGTTCAGGGAGAGGTTGTTGGCTCTGCACCAGGCTGTTAGATGTTGCACCTCCTCTCTGTATGCTGACTCGTTGTTCTTGCTGATGAGACCCACCACGGTCGTGTCATCAGCGAACTTGATGATGTGGTTGGAGCTGTGCATTGCTGCACAGTCGTGAGTCAGCAGAGTGAACAGCAATGGACTGAGCACACAGCCCTGAGGTGCTCCAGTGCTCAGTGTGGTGGTGCTGGAGATACTGCTCCTGATCCGGACTGACTGAGGTCTCCCAGTCAGGAAATCCAGGATCCAGTTGCAGAGAGAGGTGTTCAGGCCCAGGAGACTCAGCTTCTTAATCAGCTGCTGAGGGATGATTGTGCTGATTGCTGAACTGAAATCTATGAACAGCATTCGAACGTAGCAGTCTTTACAGTCCAGGTGTGTGAGGGCCAGATGGAGGGTTGTGGTGATGGCGTCTTTCGTGGAACGGTTAGGACGATATGCAAACTGCAAGGGGTCCAGTGAGGGTGGTAGCTGTGACTTGATGTGCCTCATGACGAGCCTTTTGAAGCATTTCATCACGATTGGTGTGAGTGCAACGGGACGGTAGTCATTGAGGCAGGAAACCGTGGACTTCTTTGGCACAGGGACGATGGTCGTTGTCTTGAGGCACGTAGGGATGATGGAGCTGCTCAGCGAGATGTTGAAGATGTCAGTGAAGACATCTGCTAGCTGCTCTGCACACTCCCTGAGAACTCTGCCAGGAATGTTGTCTGGTCCAGCAGACTTCCGTGGGTTAACTCTGCATAGAGTTCTCCTCACGTGAGCTGTGGTGAGACAGAGCACCTGGTCATTTGGAGGAGGGATGGTCTTCCTCGCTGTTGTGTTGTTCTGTGCCTCAAACCGAGCGTAGAAGTCGTTCAGCGCATCTGGAAGGGATCTATAATGAAGGGATCTATATAGCAAGGGAAGCATCTATAATGCTGTAGCCTAGTAAAACATTACTGTGTGTAAACAATTATGTATTCTGTACAACTGTGTGTTGCAGTTTGGGGAAGAACCACATGTGGCAAAATACTTTTGCTTATAGATTGTAGAGACAACGAGAGGTCGTGAGAACAGCGACCTCTAGTGTCTGATATGCGTTAATGCTCTGGTGTAAAATCTTCCCGGCGGCCATAGCAGTCTAGGATCCTGTTACAAACCGGGGAAAGAGGATAAATAAGTTATAATCCTGAAGAACAAATCCTTCATAACAGGACTTTATACGCGATTATAACGACTCTTCGCTAGTAAGTCTAACCGTTACTATAGCAACACTGAACATTGCAGAGATGGAGTTTTAGTCCAAAATGGTGTCCGGTTTGTAAAAGAGGGATGTAAAGCTTCCTGTTGTTGACATAATCCTTTAGGGATTATATTACTGGTCTCGTTGCACCTGAAATAATTTGCGTGTTTATTCAATTATACTGATGTTTGTTTTGCTGCATTAAAAAGAAAATGTCTGTATTTATCAGAGGAAGGTGTTTTTAGTGAATACACTATATAAAGTGAAATATACGCGATGGGTGTGTTGATAAGGTGTTTCTGTTTTAGTAATTATCAAGAGTAATACATGAAGAGTATGTGTTTGTCTGTGCATTTTACGATTTATGTTATTAATGCTTTATTAACTCTTGATTATTGCGTGTTATTGTGATGAGCTGAATGGTCTGGACACCGCTACTAAGCTGAAAACAGGCGATTGTGTGAAACTAGACTATTACACATACTTTTTATCGATTTCAAAATGTTTCACATTGTTTACTTTAATGGGGGAAAACTGTTTTATAAGACAGTATTTGGACATTGCCACGTCCCGGTGTCCATTGTGTCAGCCGGTTTACATCATCGGCAGGGCGCGGACCGGGTGCGCGCAGCCCAGCAACGCTTGACGGGATTACGTCACGGCGCAAATATCGCGGAAGTAAATTTCTCCGTTGGTTTTATTCCATTCTTGAATTTCACAGCCCAATTTAAACGTTTTCTCAATGATTTCTGTTTGCATCAGAGCCTCGTTTAGTGTGCTCAGCGGTATACTCTTTTTGAAACACACAAAAAGTGTTTTTTCCCACACAAGGAAAACAGTAGATGCTGCTTTTGCTAGCTACTGGGATACGTCAAAATATCCGCCATGTTGGAAGGGGCGGAATTCGCTTACGAGCCTGCGCAAGTTTTTGGAAAGAGGAACGGGGAGCTATTATATTTAAATGCTAATCACAATATTGTCAAAACTGCATCATTCATACCACAAATAATTGTGATAAATGTCAAATCAGAAGTCCTCCGTCTGCTCTGCCATGTAGTCCATACTGCATTTGTACATTTATGATACACATCCACAAGCTTGCTGGTACTGAAACAATGAGCTCTCTCTTTCTGTGTGTGTGTGTGTGTGTGTGTGTGTGTATGTGTGTGTGTGTTCTTAGTTTAAACATAATGTCAGACAAAAGCGAGTTGAAGGCGGAACTGGAGAGAAAGAAACAGCGCCTTGCCCAGATCAGGGAGGAGAAGAAGAGAAAAGAGGAAGAGCGCAAGAAAAAAGAAGTGAGATGCTTTTTACTATGTGTGTGTGTGTGTGTGTGTGAGTGGTATACACTGACAGTGACCTTCCCAATCTTGCTGTAGACTGAAGGACGTGGGGAAGGTGCCTCTCCGCCCAACGATGACTCTGATCTGGAGAGGAAGAGGAGGGAGACGGAGGCTCTGCTGCAGAGCATGGGCATCACCGATCCTGCCATGGGTATGACTCCACTTGGGCATTCTGGGAAATGTACCTGTGTCATGACCTGTGGTTTTGGGTTCTCACTGTAAGAGCTTACATATATATTTTGGCTGAAAATCAATTATGAACAATGAATATTTTAGCAACAGAGGCTTGCTGAGAGTAAGCTCAACTATACATTGAGTTTCAGTTCCGCTATGGTCAATATTTAGCTTGGAAGAAAAGGGCATTCTTGAGTCCTAGGTCATATGCTGCATTTGAGTTAACTCTGAATGGGAAAGTTGTTCGTGGTTCAGAATTTTATATCTCAGTGTGTTCATATACAACCATAGATACCTCCATGAAAACTTGTCTTATTTTATTATTAGTATTGGTATTATGATTAGTAGTAGCAGTAGTAGTGTGAGAGATGACGTACAGCGTAAATATGTGTTGCTATCATGTAGCATGTAGCCCCATCATTGCTGCTCTCTGTGTTCGAGTGCTGTTTACTTCAGCGTGGAATGAGCTCATGTTAACCTCATGTTAATCCTGCATGACTTTTAACCAGTGCTTCTTTTTGTCTTCTCTCCTTTCCCCCCTGTTCCTTGTCTTTGTTCCACATCCTGAACCTTGCCATATTGTTTCTCTCCTGTACCTCCTTTGTTGTTTTTATGAATGTCTGGTTTTGTGTTTATTTCTGCACTCCAAATCGCTGTGTGCTTTGTGTGTGTGTGTGTGTGTGTGTGTGTGTGTATGAGTAGTTCAGCCTCTGCGAATAGTAACAGAGGATACATGTCTGTTTCATTATTTAGTCCCCCCTCCCATGTCTCCCTCTGCCAAATCAGTGGGCACTCCGAGTGAAACCGGCAGCCAGGACTCGGTGGATGGCGCCGCTGGACCCAGGTAAACTCCATAACACAGACACAGAGATTTCATTTCAGATCTACTATACGCTTATTGTTATTAACATTCAGGTCCTCTCCATAACACTGATACTGAAAATCTTTGTATTTTTTTGTAAATTTCTTTGTAAATTTGAAATCTACTTTACTCTCTTAATCATTATTAACATTCAGGTATGGCATCTGTTCATGTCAGTCCCAGTAAAAGGGGGTGTGGCCTCAGTTTCAGTCCTAATTAAGAATGTGTGGCCCATCAAACCCATGTGGAAGAGGTGTGGCTTCTGTTCATGTCAGTTCCATAAATGGAAATGTGGTGTTTGTGTCCATCAGCTCCAGTGAAGGATGCGTGGCCTTCATGTCATTCACAGTAAAAGGAGGTGTGGCCTCTGTAACCTGTCAGTCCCAGTGAAGGAGGCATCGCCTCTGAACCTGTCAGTCCCAGTGAAGGAGGCGTGGCCTCTATAACCTGTCAGTCCCATTGAAGGAGGCGTGGCCTCTGTAACCTGTCAGTCCCAGTAAAAGGAGGTGTGGCCTCTGTAACCTGTCAGTCCCAGTGAAGGAGGCATGGCCTCTGTAACCTGTCAGTCCCAGTGAAGGAGGCGTGGCCTCTGTAACCTGTCAGTCCCATTGAAGGAGGCGTGGCCTCTGTAACCTGTCAGTCCCAGTGAAGGAGGCATGGCTTCTATACCTGTCAGTCCCAGTGAAGGAGGCGTGGCTTCTATACCTGTCAGTCCCAGTGAAGGAGCCGTGGCCTCTATACCTGTCAGTCCCAGTGAAGGAGGCGTGGCCTCTATACTTGTCAGTCCCAGTGAAGGAGGCATGGCCTCTATACCTGTCAGTCCCAGTGAAGGAGGCGTGGCCTCTATATCTGTCAGTCCCAGTGAAGGAGGCGTGGCTTTTTTCTTTGATCTGATTAATACTGAAACATGATTTTTCTGTCACTGGCTGCTTTTAAGCAGCTTTTCCTGCATGAGGTTGTTGATTGTTTCAGAAAACGAGATACACACTAGCAACTAATTAATAACAAATAATATCTACGCTCCTATTACTGACTGTGTGACTAAAATAAAATCTGTGTGTTTGTACTAAACACTGTATAACAGCTGTTCTACTAACACAGGTTTCCTTTTTGACTGCATGCTTATGCCTGCGTGTGTGCTTGTGTGTTTTGTGTGTTCTCTCTGTGTGTGTGTGTGTGTGTGTGTGTGTAAAACAGGACTCTGCACTGGGATTCTGACCCCTCTACCCTCCTGCTGCATTCAGACTCTCAGCATGGGTACTGATCTCTGTTTGTCTGTCTGATTCTCTGTTCCTCACTCTCTGCTTTCCTAAAACACATCATCACACACATCTGTTAGCTGTCCCTCTCGCTATCTGGAGTGGTGAAAGACTTTTGTACTCTAACAGCGCTAACTATTTAGCTAGCTATACTTACCACAGGAGGTAATTGCTAGCTAGCCAATTCAGCTTCTTAATAAATCTCCATATTAGGTATCTGTTCTGTACTGTATTAGCTCTCAGACCGTGTTCCTAATTTCTCAACTCGTGGATCTTAAGTGGATTATTTAGTTCAAATAAAATAACAAAAACATTAAAAACTTTCCTGTTTATGTGCTAAAGTTTTATGACATAATGTCATAAAGACTCTAATGATATGGGTTTGATAAATGCAAGGTGTTCTAACTAGCTGTGTAGCTGTTTTGGTGTTGTTTGCGTTCCTGTAGAACTAGCCCTGGGTTTTTGTACTTTGTGTAATCTACAATATTTTAAAGTGTGTGTGTGTGTGTGTGTCTTTACTCTCAGACGAGGTCCCCTCAGGCTCTGCATGGCTAAACTGACTCAGGTGGACATTCCTCCCCGAGAGCTCGTGTCGTACTCTAAGGAGACTCAGACACCCGTCAGCACTCAGCCTAAAGATGGTACATCCCACACCCGTCAAAGTCAAAATGGACTCCTCCTGTGTGCGATGTTTATATTATAACAATCTCTGCACTTTTCTACAGCGGAAGAGGAAAACGAGGAGGAGGATCTGGCAGTGGCACCGGCCGCTCTCGAGACTCACGAAAACGAAAATGAACCTCACGCTGAGGAAGAGGAGGGTAAAGGATTCTGTGTGCACTAGTATATAAATATATATATATATATATATATATATATATATATATATGGCATGAGCTGTTTGTTTATTCTGTCTTCACTCCTGCTTTTGTTTCGGCTCTCCAGCGCCACCTCATGAGCTGACGGAGGAGGAGAAGCAGCAGATCCTGCACTCGGATGACTTCCTGACATTTTTTGATCACAGCTCTCGCATCGTGGAGCGCGCTCTCTCTGAGCAGGTGGATGTCTGTTTCGACTACAGTGGACGAGACCTTCAGGACAAAGAAGGGTGAGCGTCAGTCGTCCAGGACATTTTAAAACATATACCTCTTCCCGTCTGTGATTGGGTCAGATATCACATGGTTGCTTGCGATACTAGACAGGACAACAGCTTTGATTTCAGTCTTCTGTTTGTTTACTGATGGTTAGGAAACATACACATACAAGAGGAAATGCCACCCTTGCTGATTTGTTTGACCAGGTTGCCAGATACGGAGTTAATCAACCGACTGATGTACAGTAGACTAGGATTCTGTCTAGAAACTGTAAGTGAATTCTCCTGTGTGGGTGTGGGTATATGTATGTGTGTTACAGAGAGACCCAAGCTGGCACCAAGCTGTCGCTGAACAGACAGTTCATAGAAGAGCGCTGGTCCAAACACAGAGTGGTCACATGTCTGGATTGGTCACCTCAGGTCTGTGTTCACTGACCACACACACACGCCTCTCTGTCATTCATTCATTTTTTACATTATTCTTTAATCTCTCTCTCTCTCTCTCCCCACAGTACCCGGAGTTGTTGGTGGCCTCCTACAGCAGTAATGAAGAAGCTCCTCATGAGCCGGATGGTGTGGCGCTGGTGTGGAACATGAAGTACAAGAAAACAACAGCGGAGTATGTCTTCCACTGTCAGGTGTGTGTGTGTGTGTGTGTGTATATGTGTGCATCATCAGTTACCACCTCCACTATTACTACAGTGATCACAGTACTGTTACTAATCCTTTTTTTCTATTTTAATTCTATTATTTTCTATTCGGTTTATTTTGTCTTAAAACTGCTTTATTCTATTTTATTCTGTAAAATTTCTATTCAAATTTTTTTCTTTGATTCTATGACACATCATTCAGTTCTGTTCTGTTTAATGTTATTGATTTCAATATTTTTGAATTATATTTTGGTTTTTATTACACTCCATTCTGTTAAAACTATTTCATTTTTAAAAAATTTTTTTAATTTTACTTGAGGCCACTTCTGTTGATTTCATTTTTTATTTAAAGTAGTTTAATTTAATATATTTTATTAAACCTTTATAAAAAAAACTATTCAAATTAATTTAATTGAATTCTAAATTTATTCAGTTCTACTCTTTTGCACCTCTATTACTTACTCATCTTTCGGCTGCTCCCTATGTATGTGAGGGGTCGCCACAGCAGACCAACCGGTCCGCATATCAACTTGGCACAGGTTTTACGCCGGATGCCCTTCCTGACACAAGTCTAAAAAATCATGCATCCAATTCTCTTCTTATCTATTCTTTTAAATCTCTATTTGTATTATTCTATTAAAAGTATTTTTTTTATTCTCATAGTACTTTAATTCTATTCTACTGTATTTCATTTATATTCCATTAAAACAATTACATTCTATTCTGTTTTGTTTTTCTATTAAAATGACATCTATTCTGTTTTATTTCAAAATATTTTATTCTTTATTCTATTTCCAATCTCGCTCTCTCTCTCTCCCTCTCCCTCTCTCTCTCCCTCTCTCTCTCTCTCTCAGTCGGCGGTGATGTCCGCAGCGTTTGCACAGTTTCATCCGAACCTGGTTGTGGGCGGGACGTACTCTGGGCAGATCGTCCTGTGGGATAATCGCAGTAACAAGCGGACACCAGTACAGAGGACACCTCTCTCTGCCTCTGCACACACGGTATTCTTAATTTCTACTCTTCATCTTCATCTAATTTCTAATCTTCAGCATCATCATCATCATCATTATCATCCTCTACCTGGGATTAAAACCTTGACACCCCGCCCCCTCCTTCTCCCTACAGCACCCGGTGTACTGTGTGAATGTCGTCGGGACTCAGAATGCTCACAACCTCATCAGCATCTCTACTGATGGCAAAATGTGCTCCTGGAGCCTGGACATGCTCTCCACACCTCAGGTAACACACACACACTATAAAGTATTATTAAAGTATTGTATTTAACTTACCTGGATACCTGGAGAGATCATTTTCAAAACAGAAAATAATACACTTGTCATTGTGTGTGTAATGTGTGTGTATGTGTGTGTGTGTGTGTGTGTAGGATAGCCTGGAGTTGGTGTTTAAGCAATCTAAACCAGTGGCAGTGACATCTATGGCATTTCCTTTGGGTGATGTTAATAACTTTGTGGTGGGCAGTGAGGACGGCACCGTCTATACCGCCTGCAGACATGGCAGGTGTGTGTGTGTGTGTGATGCACAGCCATTTTGACCTAAGCTGGACTATAATACCAACAGTATATAATAAATACGTGTTATTACGGTGTTATTACAATTTAACAAATGTATGATAACAGTGTAATAACTAATAAATAAAGACATTTCTGCAAAGTCCCCAGTGTTGACTTGATAAACCCTGGAATTACTTAATCCATTCCTGGAGATTAAAATGTTTTTGTGTGTGTGTGTGTGTGTAGTAAAGCGGGGATAAGCGAGATGTTCGAAGGTCATCATGGCCCAGTTACAGGGCTTGACTGTCACACAGCCACCGGACCAGTCGATTTCTCTCACCTGTTTGTGACGTCTTCCTTCGACTGGACCGTCAAGCTGTGGAGCACTAGGGTAACACACACACACACACACACAGAGCGAATAGATGGACTATTTCACTGTGTATTAAGAGGATATCTCCGTGTCTGTCGTGTGCGTCTCTGTAGAACACTAAGCCTCTGTACTCGTTTGAGGATAACTCTGACTACGTGTATGACGTCATGTGGTCTCCTGCTCACCCTGCGCTGTTTGCCTGCGTCGACGGAGTCGGGCACCTTGACTTGTGGAACCTCAACAACGAGACTGAGGTATGCACACACACACACACACACACACACACGTCTGACTATACTTACCTTCCACTGCTTCCACACTTTTTGTCTAAAGTACTTTTTCTCATGGGGACCAGACAAGGTCAGTTGTCAGATATCCCTAGCCTTGTGGGAATTAAATATACCACCATGATACAACACACACACACACACACACACACTTCCATGCAGTTCTTAAGTATCTGTTTTTGTATATTTTGTATTGTGTGTGTGTTTTATTAGGTTCCCTCAGCTTCAGTGACAGTAGAGGGGAACCCTGCACTAAACCGTGTACGCTGGGCCAATTCCGGTAGAGAGGTCGCCGTCGGTGATTCTGAGGGTCGTGTACACATCTACGACGTAGGAGAGGTGAGACACACACACACACACACGCACACACTTAGCTGCGCAAAAACCTTATTGTACATTTCACATGTTGACTCCAAATCTCTATAATAAATAAATCTAATGTATAGCTACATATAATAAAATTAACTATACCTGTTATTTGTCACACACATTTATGCACATGATGCCTGATAGAGCTGATAAAGTTAGATAGATAGATACTTTATTCATCCCGGAGGAAATCAGGCATGTTCAGGCATCTAGTAGAAACATACAGAAAGGCAAGATCATCACCACACAGTAAGGTGAGGTTATTTAAAAATGTCCAGTAGCAGCACAGAAGTAAAGACAGATGAAAATGTAAGATACGGAGTCACTCCTCAGTTTGTGTGTGCGTTTCCAACCTGCCGTACCTGAGAGGTGTTGTACAGTCTAATGGTCAAGGGGACAATAGAATTCCTCACTCCAGACTTACAGTGCCACATGACAGGGACAGCAGTCTCCCGCAGTCTGCCACTGAATGCACTCCTCTACCTGGTGACTGTGAGAACAAACAACAGAGCAGTTATATCAGATTCATCTGAGACCTTGTGGTACTTTTATTTGAGTGTAAATTGAAATTTTAATGATTGCTAAGAAAACTTTTCCCAAGCACAGTTTCGACAGTCATGTGATACATCAATATGTCGCATAAATATCCCACAATGGAATAAAAGCCAGCGACTGATGTTACTTAAACCCTCAGTATTTGTTTCCTGATGTCCCTGAATTTATGGTCTGTTTATTAACGCATGTATTTAATTCCCTCCTGCAGCAGATCGCCGTGCCGCGGCCGGACGAATGGACCCGCTTCCTTAAAACGCTCAGTGAACTCGGGGAGAACCAGGAGGAGGCAGAGGATCTGGCAACCCAGCGCCTTGCCGCCTGATTTGACTCCTGAGCTCCTCGCAGTGATCCTCACACTCCAAGGGTCAGAGGTTTTATATTTCTGTAGAGCGAGGCTAAAGCTTCCTGTGTGACAATCTCGAGCTTCCCTTCACTGCGCTGAAACACTTCCACTTTAATCTGTCAGGATGATGGAAAATGATGAGTGTGATAAGCACAATAAAAGAAGTTAAGGGATGTGTTTTTAGAAAGTAGGGAAGATCACGAGAGCTGAAGCTCACGCTAATCCACTAGAAACCATTATATTAATCAGTGCACTGGCGAACTTCTCTATTTTCCGGGCTTTAAGAAGTGTTTTTTTTTCCTCTAGCAGGATGTAGATGTTTGTTTTATTGTGATTTGCCCCAGTTGTTTTGTATATTTACGGTAATTAATTGCAGTTTCATTTTAAATGACATTAAATTAACACCACCGTTGACTTTGACACTGATATAAAACCTCGTGAACTGGCATTGTGTACATGAATTAGCATCACTGTAGCCCCAAACAGAACTAACAGGAGCCGGAAACAAGAAAGCTGTAGTGTTAAACATGTAGCTAGCTAATGATAGCTATGCCGGCTAAAGAGTTTCTGAGGTAAAATTTCATGCAAGGGATAACGTTTTCACGTAATTATGTTTCAAATAACAGAAATTTAACTTAGAATGAGGCTTTCAGTGTCTGTTCGCTAGTCAGCGCTGGTTGGTATGATTTACACAACAAAATTACATGTATTTTTTTTTTATATATATAATCCGGAAGATATGGTATTTATTTGAAGAAAAAAACTCCTTTTTTATAAAATCTTATGATTTGTGTATTAGTGTGTTTATGAACTAGCCTAGCATAACATTGGAATGCTGATGTTTGTTAAGCACACTGAAGGAGAAAAGCACACACACACGTCACTGATGTCTAAAAACCAGCAAGAAGTGAAATGAAGTCGAGTTTTGTGTAGCAGACGCAGCTGCAGTTTTTCAAAACACACTACCTGAGTGTGAGTTAAACTCTTTACGGCGGTCATTTTGTCCTAGAAAATACTTCCTGATCCGATCCGATCCTCTCCTCTCCTCTCCTCTACTCTACTCTACTCACCCAGGCCCTAGAGAGTCAAGTGTGTGATTTGAGACAGATCTCTTCTTTTTCAAGTTTTCACTAAAACTTTTCCAATATTTTTGTAAAATCTGAATGATTAGTGCTCCTTTGGAAAAGATTAGCATTGATGATTTTAATCTGAAATGTTTCTACTTTAGTGTAAAGATGTTCAGTGATGCTTTGTTTTAACCACTAATATTTATATATTTATATACCTTCTCTTTTAACAGTTAATACATTAATAAAATAAAAGGGCTGGTGAGTTTACCCATAGCATGTTCACCTAACGTCAGAATTGCTCTAGTAACCGAAACGTACTAGTAATGGATATACTGAAAAATATGTTTGTTAGCAGTTAAGCTAAGTAAACCATTTTTTTTAGAATTAGCTTTTAAGACAAATCTAAAGACATAAATCTAAGACAAAGGGCAGTGGTTAAGGCTATGGGTTGTTGTTCAGAGGATCGGGGTTCAAGCCCCAGCACCACCGAGCTCCACTGTTGGGCAGTTGAACAAGGTTCTTAACCCTCTCTGCTCCAGGGGCACTGTATCATGCGCTCTGACCCCAACTTCCTCAGCTGGGATATGTGAAGAAAAGAATTCCACTGTGCTGTAATGTATGTGTGAGGATAATAAAGGCTTCATGCCCCTTCATAAATGCTAGGGGGCTAAATCACTCGATATATTGACTGTCTATTCTGACTGAAAATGAGCGACTGTTAAGTGTTAACGTGTGTTTGCTCTCCGAACTGCAACTTTTGTCCTTCCTGTAATTCTGACACAACGTGAACATGCTAACATTTACAATCCCGTATCGTTTACAGGCTGGTGTTTAACATGCTGCACTGTTTTTAAAACACTTTCTTGTACTATATTAAAATAACTTTTTACGTCACTTGGGAACGTGTCTTTCTTAATGTTACTTTCTCTTGAAAATAAACACAATTTCACTTCAGGCTACATCAAGCAGTCACATGCTGGTGATTTATTTTCTTTAACAGCAGCTCTGGCAGTAGTAGAGCTGCAAGACTCAGCATAATCTATAAAAGCTTTTCTATAAAAACTCTGATATCTTGAATTAAGTTTAATATCTAAAGGTTATTTAATATTTCATTAAGTCTCTTGTCTAGATACACTATATTGCCAAAAGTTTTGGGACATGTGCCTTTACATGCACATGAATGTAATATGGAGTTGTCCCACCCTTTGCAGCTATAACAGCTTCAACTCTTCTGGGAAGGCTTTCCACAAGGTTTAGGAGTGTGTTTATGGGAATTTTTGACCATTCCTCTAGAAGTGCATTTGTGAGGTCAGGCACTGATGTTGGACGAGAAGGTCTGGCTCGCAGTCTCCACTCCAATTCAGGTTGAGGTCGGGACTCTGTGCAGACCAGTCAAGTTCCTCCACACCAAACTCACTCATCCATGTCTTTATGGACCTTGCTTTGTGCACTGGTGTGCAGTCATGTTGGAACAGGAAGGGGTCATCCCCAAACTGTTCCCACAAAGCATGAAATTGCTTTAAGTTAAATATTTTATTCATTATTAAAATACTAAATATTATTTATTAACAATAAAAATTTTATTTATATTATTTATTTAAAAATAAAATGATTTTATCAAATAATATACAAAATTAAATACTTAAGACAGATTGAAATAAATAGTCTGGGTTTAAAATTTTAACCGTCCATGATTTATTTCCATAAAATACAATACAAGAATGAAATGCATTTAAATTATCTCCTAGACGTCATCATCAGGTCGATTTTCATTTCCGTCTTATAATTCATGTGATTTTGATCAGTGAGCGGTAGTTGGGGAAACCTCTGTACACGCGTCAGTGAGAGGCCGAGATGAAGACGACTGCACCGCGCTCCTCTGTGCAAAAGAGATGTACAACTATGTACAGGGCATGTGCAAGCTACGCAAAGCATTATGGGGAAGGGGGGGGGGACAGGGCTCTACAGAGAGCATGCTTTAATAACACAAGAGGAGGAGGAGGAAGAGTAGGAGGAACTCCCTAAACACCAGCAAAATTATAATGATAATAATAATAATAATAATAACAGTAATAAGGAGTGAGAGGATTAGATGCAGCATGTACACAAACATGTTCACAGGAAACTCAGGTCATGTGGGACAGGAGGGGGAAAAAAAAAAAAATAAAAAATCCATCTTAAAGCTCATCAGAGCGAGCGTGTGCGTGATAGCTGCCTGTCAACGTGAAATTTAGGAATTTTAGGAAAATAAATAAAATGTAACACACAATGTTCCCCTTTCAGGCATCACAGTGGACATGTGGAAGATGATGTGCGCAGAATTATAACGTTCAGTTATTTGATTTAAGAACGGAGCTAAGTTTCATCCACTACCTATAGATCGATCGACAAAGTTCACACGCTAAACACGTCCTGGCCGAATGATTCCGTTCGGATTAAAGGGAACATTACAGCCAAAGTGTTGTGGTACAAGCGTCAACCTGAATTATTCGACTATTAGACTGAAATGTGTATTGGAGCAGATTTTCTGACCTGATTCACTGCTGTGAGTTTTATTTGTGCCCTAAAACAAAGTGATGGAGTTATTTGTTATGCAGTATTCAAGTCACATCGCTCAGTGTGATCATTAGTTGCATCAGAAGCTGGAAAAAAAACAAAAAACTAGAACAGACATTGTCAAGGTATCTCCTATACTAAAAGTTTCCGCTCAGTATCAGCCAACTCAGTGCTCGATTGGTCTCGTAGTTAGTAAGAGGAGGTATATTTGCTGTAAGAGTAGCAGGTATGGAATGTAGCTGACAGGAAAAAAGCTCTGCAGTGTCTAAATAGTCGATGGACTACACTGCCGATTTATTTTCAAGAATGTGACAATTTCAGGCTTAATATGTTTACTTTTCATACCTTATTTTTTAAAATATGTTTGCAAAGTTGCCAAATTGGACTTGCTATCTTTTTAAAAGCTGCCAAAATCCCTCTATATCATCCCAAAGCATTCAGTAACTAATGTATAAGTATATACACATGCACGTAACAGTCAGTGGATGAATTGAAAAGGATCTGGCAACCACAGCTATCCCACACAATCTGAGTTCGCTTTGAAGTTGCAGAGGAAAACGTACTGGCTTTAACAGTCAGATTAAAAAAAAAAAAAGAAAAAGGAAAAAAAAAGGCTAATGCGGAGCATTATAATGAATGAACTGAAACATTCAGTTGAAATAGAGGAGGCACTGATGAACTCCTATCAGAAAATAAAACCCACCGTCTCCCCCACCACACAACAACGACGACAACAACAGACTGAAACTAAAAACAGGAGCAAAGCAGGCTGGATGACGGACACGTACACAGCCGCTGGAGGACAGGACTAGAGTGGGCGTGGCCTGCTTAAGAAGCCGACCCTTTAGAGGGCTGGATGCTGACCACGCCGGACGATTTGAATTTGGGCAGGTGGAGTCCGAATTTGCTCTCGACGCCGGCGAACGTAGCGGCGGCCAGCCGGTAACCTCCGACGTGCTCGGCGTTCACCGGAGGGAGCTCGGAGATACGAGACTTGGGCGTCGGCTCTGAACCGGACGGACGACTGTGGAGACAGAAGAAAGGTCAGAGGTCACGATCTGCATTGCTTTGCTAAAAATGATGCTTGATTATGTTTCCAGATATGTAAAATTCCTGTAAAGTAACACGACTGAATAGTGACATTAGATTTTAATGCTTAAAAATTAGTTTATGGTTAGGAATAGGACTTTGTTTTGTAGTGGTGCTTCAGGTTATCTTCAGGTGATTTTGACTATAGGAAAGTAGACAACAAGCAAATTAATTAATAATAATAAAAAAAAAAAAATCTAAACCTATAAGAGATTGCAATTTATCCCTGTTCTGAGCTAGCATCTCTCACCACAACATCTCTGTTGAGATAATCTACTTTAAGCCACATAAATGCATTTGCTACAGAAAATGTTTAAGTCATTGTTTTTTGTGTTTATACGTCGATCTATTCTGTATTTTCATTCAAGCAATCACTTCAGCGCTCTCAAATCCTTGGTAGTTGATGCCCCTGCTCTAAAACATCAAGAGTAAACTATACCTCTGTATTCATCCTGATGGTAAGCCCTTATGGAGATCACAACATATCTACACACATCTCTGTACGTCTGTGAGGTGTGATCTAGATATGGGAAATGGTAATAGAAACCGTGATGCAAGACTAAGAAGAATCATCAGTACTTACTGTCCACCGAAGTCCACATAGAACCATCTCTGCAGGAGTTCATAGGTCACCAGGGTCACGGCGAACTGAGGTGATGAGCGGAAAACACGAGCTAGCAGAGAGAGAGAGAGAAAGCATGGGATTATAATCTAATAAGTCTTTCTGATTATTCTCTCTTACTGTCTATGCTCATCAAATGTAAAGCAACGTCTAAAGATTTCTATGAAGCTGCTTTGTGACATTGATTTGCCTAAATAAAATATACATATGATTTCTAACAGGCTCTCCGTGACCCGAGTATAGATCGGATAAGTGGAACAGACAATGAAATGAAAAAAATATGAGTTGTATAGCGCTTTTAACGAGCACGACCCCCCCCCTCAAAAGACAAACAAATCTTCTGTTTTCAGTGGGATGAAAAAGGGACATTGTTACTTCATCGCAGTAATCAGTCACTGTCTGAACTCCAGCTCTCACTGAGAATATCTGACTTGTAGCCGTTTTCTCACACTGAGGTGGTTATGAGAATTCTACACTTAATCCTGTTTTAGTTTTTTCAGCACTTCTACCAATTTAGCAACAAGTACAGGTCTTTAATAAATATAATAATATAATATAATTTATAATAAATTTATATTATATATAATATATATATATATATATATATATATATTATAAATTATAAATTATAATTGTGTGTATGAGAGCCGATGTTTTACCTCCAGCCCCTTTCCAGAAAGCTCTGAAGCCCTCCTCTCTCAGGATCTTGCGGAAGCAGTCGATAACCCCGCTGTAAGTGGTCTGTCCTGCACGAGCTGCCACCTGCAGTCGCGTTTTGATGACATCAGCAGGGGTGACCAGCGAGGCGGCCGGGACTCCTGTTCAATCGTAGAGTCAAGAACATTTAGAAATTCATGTTAGGGGCCATGAACCCATGTTTTCTGACCAATCAGTGTTGAGTATTATAGAATGCTGCTATATAATACGCTCCATTATATACAACATGAACTTAAGACTCACACATGAACATTTGCTTTTATGTTATATTTTCTATTTCTATTTCCAACAAGCGCTGATGTTTGCTTGGCTTCGTTATACAATTTCGTGCTTTGACGTGCTTAGAATGAGATAATGTGATGTAAATTGATGAATGAGTGGCGTGTGGATGTTGTGGTGGAGTGTTTACCTGCGATGGCTCCGGCTGTGAGCAGCTGCAGCGGGCCGATTCTTCCATCCTCATCAGCGAGTGATGATTTAGTATGAGCGTACACAGGGAAGTAGATTGCAGAAAAGGGAATATCACGCAGGAAACAAGCCTTTGCACCCTATACAAAGAGGATTAAATTAGCAGTCAGATGTGTTAATCATAGTGGGAAGGGAGGGAGAAGAGAGAAAAAAAAAAAAAAAAAAAAAAAGACAATAAGTACAGTAAAGTGTGTTTAAACTGAAACCTGGCCTTGCACTCTTGATCTTTGGATGCCATCATGCTGAGATTAGTGTTACCTTATAGAGGCCGAAGAAACCGAGGTCTCGGATCACACTGAGCGCGCTCACTCTGGGGCCTGTGGTGATCTCACCAGCAACCTGGAGACGAATCTTGACAATCTCAAGGGGATTGGTGAAAATCACCTGAGAGGCGCCGGCCTATAAGAGTGGGAACAACACGATTATAGATGTTTATTTTATGACTTCTGCATTATTGACTCAGTACAAAAAAATTTTCCTCCCAAACATTGCTTTTTCCCACCTTTTTGTTTTTTTAATCAGAGTCTGTTACAGAAAAATGTTCGGATGCAAGAACAGTACAGTACAATGATGATGACATGATATTGCCTCAGTTTTTTTTTAATGGTCGAAAAATAATTTTATTTAAAAATCAAAAAGGATTCAAGGGCCATGGTGTACAAGGGTGCTGATGTTCTAGCGTTTGGCCTGCTATGGTCTTACAACCAGTGGACCTGAGCACTGTCATTTCAGCACCATGGACAGCTCAGACAGCACCATTTTGTCTTTCCAGAGGAAGCTGGTTCTCAGGTCCTTCAAAGCCAATTCACACGGCATATTCTTAAATGTTTTGGTCATTCACCTCAAGCAGATCAATTATTATTACTGTAGACATCCTTGATCAATATTACATGCCCGGTCTGAAAAGCCATAAAGAAAATATGGAGAAGTCATGAAAGTCATGGAGAAGTCATGAAATTGTTATTACTACATTTCTGATATTTTAGTCCCCATCCAAATCTACCAGTTCGTCATTTTACAAGCCCCAAAAGGCTCATATCATCTTCATACTGTCTCGTCCCAGTTACAGCTCAATATGCAGAAAAATATACAACTTTAAAAAAAAAAACCTGCTAGATACACAATACTTCCTGGGATTTACTCAAGTTATTTAATTTCTATCATAGACACATCCTACATAATTGTTATGGCCATAACACAATTGTTATGTTAAGGCCATAAGACCTTACTATTGATCAAGCACAAACCCTAAAACAAACAAAGCATTTTGTATTAAAGACATATGAGCTTCTGGTGTGATGACCATTAATACATCCTGAGGACAGCAGTGTGAGTGGATAATAATTACTACATTGTCTCCAAGCATTATTCTTCTGTAGCTCCCATAAAAAAATAAATTCTCTAAACAGGCCTTGTTAGCTTTGTCTTTAAATCAGGTTTTCAAATCTTTCTGTGTAAAATTATAATCCTTAGTAGACAGCCATCCTGATGAGTATCATGAGCTCAAACACCCATGCACCCCTTGGTGCAGAAAAAAAAAAAAAGTCCATGGGCTGGAGTCAGACCTGATGTAGCTCCGCCCACCAAGGTAGAGTTAAGCCAAACATTCAGGGAGTGGAGACAACTTTGTTGCAGATGAGCTGTCAGGGTTTTGCTCTCACGATGATGTAGGTCAGATGACAATGCCAACATGGCAGATATAGTATGTCCTGATTGTACTCATATCACATACACCTACTGCTCAAAACATATTGTCAATCTACAGCTACAGAGTAGTGGGTACTGAATTTAATGCAGTAATTACAGTCACAGTAGGCAATTTGGGACACAGGCAGTGTGTTTCATGCTGGATAAGAGTGTTGTTTCATGTATTGTGTGGGTTTGGTTAGAATGGCGATCAGGTCCAATTCGAACTCTCCATTTCTGAATCAATCTCCGAATGCCACTAATACACCTCACTAGCTTCCCAGCAAATGCAGTGAAGTGATGATTCATGTGTAGCTAAATACTGAGGTATAATGTATAACTGAGGATATATCTGCAGGCCCTCACATCCTGATACTCACACATCCACCAGCCAGAATCTCCGCAGGCAGAGCAACCGAACCATCTTTTTCAGAGAATTTGTCCCTCACAAAGTCGTTCACCTGTAAGATAAAAACAAAAACAAGGTTAGACTCATGTATTCTACTCATTTCATTCAATATCAAAATAGCAATAAAGCAAACGATAACATAATTAGTATCTTTACGAATACAATGATTGCTGTATTGTTTCGACTGCTTTGTTTCATTACATTACATACTGTAATGTGTGTACTCTCTCTACTGGCACATTCATGCTCATGTTGCAGTGCTTTCCAAGTTTAGATTTGTAGCATAATTCTGTTGATTTCAGCCCAGATTTTTAAAGACCAATGTAACCTATGTTTATGAGCAACAAACAAGACATTTCACCTACATTTTAGTCATATTACACAGTCTAAAATATATTATGAATATAGTAAAAATAAACAAAGTACACAAACAGGAAGATACAGGAATATTTGAAGGCTCGAAAGAAACAGGAAAAGGACTTACAGTGAGCTTGATGGCTTTCTCTGGAGCCACACCAATGAGCTGAGGAACGAGACCTGGCCAGGATAGATACGGATACAGAGACCAAGAGAGAGAGAGAGAGAGAGAAAGATGAGAAGCACAAATTAGCAAAATGAGTTATTGCCAATTTTATCCAGCTATTATGTTTTTTCCATGAGACTTTTAATGTAGCAGCTTTCTTGGTGCAGACACACTGTACACTATGAACAATGTTGTCAATTTAAAGAAGTGTAAAGAAAAAGGCAAGAGGTGATTTCATATGATTGCGCTTTCAACTGGCTTTTAGACTTTACCTTTAGCTCACACAAAGAGTAAACAATCGAGATTGGTCTACAGTACAGCTGTGTGCTGTGTAACTTTTAAGGACTGAGCTTTCCCACACCACCACAATGTGTTACCTCTGTAGAAGCCAAAGAAGCCCTCGTAACGCAGGACTTTCTTGGCACAGTCAAAGCTGTTCTTGTACATGAGCTCTCCTACAAAGGAGCCGGTGGAACGCTGGTTCTGCATCCGCGTCTTCACCAGGTCGATAGGATACACTGCTGTCGCTCCCGTTGCTACCCACAGGCAAAAGCTCATATTATTCACAGTATACATCATGTGTACGATTCTTGTGGTACTGATAGCCTAAATTATTCCACATAAAATAATGAACAATTAAGATAATCTGGCTATACCTAGACTATAAACTCAAACTGACTCTCGACATGTTTCACTGGGTAGGTCGGTGATTTCTTTTCTGAAATATGGTGTAAATTGTAATTATGACTGAATTTAAATCTGAGTAAATGCTATAGATAGATACACAGGCATGAGCTAAAATGTGTGTGTGTGTGTAATCTTTCACCTCCAGCAATAGAGCCCAGGGTGAAGCGATATGCTGACTCAGCAGCCTGGAGCCACACAGGACGAGTCCCATCACTGCGGATCTGAGAATGACAAATGGTTGGACAGAGACGGAGACAAATAAATAAGTTTGTCTATATTCCTCCAGATTTCAAAACAAAACAAAAAACAAAAAAAACAGTAAGCCCGACCAAAATGGTGCAGGCAATAATCATGTTATTATAAGACATTTCCCCACACAAACAGCAATACACATTACACATTACATATACATACACTATATCGCCAAAAGTTGAATTCAAGTGTTTTTTAGGGGTTGGTTTTGGCCCTTTAGTTCCAGTGAAAGGAACCCTTAATGTTTCAGAATACCAAGACATTTGGACAATTACATGCTACCATCTGTGAATGAACAGTTTAGGGATGACCCCTTCCTGTTCCAACCTGACTGCACACCAGTGCACAATGCAAGGTCCATAAATACATGGATGCGTGAGTTTGGTGTGGAGGAACTTGACTTGAGTCCTGAACTCAACCCCATAGAACACCTTTGGGATGAATTAACAGTCTGTGACAGTTTTGGCCTGGCTCGCAGTCTCCGCTGTAATTCATCCCAAAGGTGTTCATGTTGGAACAAGAAGGGGTCATCCCTAAACTGTTCCCATAATGTTGGGTGCATGAAATTGTCCAAAATGTCTTGGCATGCTGAAGCATTAAAAGGTCCTCTCATTGGAATCAAGGGGCTGAGCCCAACCCCTGAAAAACAACACCTGAAGTGGGGGTCCCAAAACTTTTGACAATATAGTGTACACATGAAAGTTCATCTATAAACAGTGATTCGGTTTAATAACAAAGCCACATGGAGTGATTTGGACAAACTGGTGGACACTCGGCACTCTCCGATCATGTGGTAGGCCCACCTGTCTCTGCGCCTCTGCTAGGTGATAAGGCAACGCGCCCTCCTCCAGAGGAGCTATCCGCTCAATATCAGCCAGGTTCAGTCGCCTAGGAAAGAACAGAATGGAGCCAGAAATGAAGAAATTATCCAAATCTATGTAAATATATACTTTGTATGTGTGGAAAACAATTTAACAAACCTATTACCCAGTTTGTGAGTGGAGGCCAGAGAGCTGATACAGGATATCGATCTCCATAGGAGTGATCTGACCAAACTTGTTTGCGGCATGCACAAACTCCTCTATTGACCGAAAGAAATGAAGAATGTTCAGGCTAGTTTACACCAAAATCCCAACATACAGTGATGATCATGAGCACCTCTAAGACTTCATACAGGAGAAGACTCAAACATCGCTATAGACAAATCCCTTTTATCAGGCTTTACACAGTGAACACGTTGCACGCTGCTGTACCTTTAGTGAGGAGCGTGTCTTTGCGGCTGCCGGCGAGCGTGCTGTAGATTTTGCGGATGAGTTCCATGTTGTTGAGGAGTGAGTTGAAGGCGTTGAAGTAGGAGAAGCTGACCATGTGAGAGGTCCCGCTACCTGCTACCTGGAGACGGCAAACACCATCACGGCAAAATCAATTAAAACATCCACAAACAAGCAATATCTGTCTGTCTATCTATGTACTCAGCTTTTATTATATCTCGTATTATATTGTATTCTGCTTGTGGATGTACAAAAATTATGATAATGAGTAACTACAGGTTCTTGGAATATCTATATTTTAATTTAAAATACCTATAATGCAATTTATGCATTACAGCAAATGGTGGGAGGTCCAGAATTGGAGGTGCAGCACATTCCTGGATTTATTCTGTAGTCTTGTGAAAAAGTGTAGTTTGCATGCAGATAAGTTATCCAAGCAGTTAGTCTATCTAGTGTAGATAGTTACAGTGTTATGGTAACAGTGTATGTCAAATGGGCCACTTTTTTAAAATTGCTACAGGCAAATAAAGTCTCCTGGGTCATGACAATGAGTGAAGACTTTTTAGTGTTTGGTTCTTGTAACGATGAATTGACCCAGATTAGAGAGAACAGCCCTAAAAATACACACACACACTTACTGAGACCAGATTTTCCTCAACAAAACTGGTCAACATGTGGTGTCTGATGGTGGACATGATGTCACTGAAGTCCATGGCGGAGATCATCCCGGTTTTGGCTTTGTCCTTCTGTGCAAATGCCTGCCGGGCGTGCTCCAACTGCAGCTCCTACAGCAACAATGAATGGGAAAGAAAAAATAATCAGTCAGAAATCAGATGTGGGCTCTTAGTTAGTTTAAAAAAAGTATTTAGCAGAAACAATGACGCTTCTGAGAGAGAGAGAGAGAGAGAGAGAGAGAAGTGAGAGTGAGAGAGAGGGGGGGCAGAGAGACAGAGAGAGACAGGAAAGCAGTGAGTGAAAGTGTGTGCGCTTTAATGAGTGTGCCCTGCCAGTTCTTTTGTTCTGGGACACAATGTTATAATTACACATGCTTGTGCTTTTCACTGGGGTGAGGTGATCTGCTCAAATCACACAGCAGCACCATATGAGAGATTAGACGGAGATACAGTGAGATTAGACGGAGATACTCCTCTTGGTATGTGGTTTTAATTCATTTCATCATCAAATATGCATAATGCAAAGTTCCTTACAAATGAACACATACACAAGTCACGTAGCAGACAGACCAGGAGTGTCACACTGCCTGATGGGAATGAGTAGACGAGGTGTGTGTGGTGTGTGGTGAGGTGTGTGTTTGCATGCTACCTGCAGGAACTGGGTGAACTCCAGGTAGCTAAGGTGTTTGGTTCGGTCGTGGCCGAAGTGAAGGCGGATGAACTCACAGTCCCAGTTGAAGGGGATGTGGTGATGCACCGTCGTCTGGCTGAATATATCACGCACATTTTCTGCAGACAGATGGATGATCAGAGAGAGAAACAGACATAGATAGATAAAGAGAACATGAGAGAAAGGAGAGAGTAAGAGACAAACAAGAATAGAGAGAGAGACAGAAAAGAAGAGAATGAGACAGAACAAGAGAAAGACAAAAGGAGAGACAGAACGAGTAAAAAAAGGAAAAAAAAGGTAGAAAGTGAGACAGAATTAGAAGAATAGGAATAAAGGGAGAATAAGAGCATATAATTATTAGAAAAAAAAATCATTATTAAAATAATTATTTTGAAGCACAGCTGTATATCAGGATGGCTTTAACTTTTTATATTCAGCAATTCAACATTGTCAAGTAGCTAGTGTTAATCTCACCAATAAAAACAATCAATTAATTTACATAGCCCTAAAACAACAATGTACAAAGGCAAATGCTGAAAAATCACACTTTACGTTCATTAATGTGAAATGAAAATGTAAAATTTGTTCAATTCTTGAGCGCATGGAAATCAGACAACTAAACAAACCAGACTCTCGTCTAAACCACCTAAAATGAAATGATGAACCTGCTTTCATCTGCAGAAGAGGAATATCAGCTCTGCAAATTGTGATCTATTCAGTGTGTACAAGAACACCAGAAGCTGCTCAAGTGAAAGTGATGCAACAGAACGTGAGAAACTGGACGTGGCTCTGAAGCGAGACGTTTCATGGCGATAAAACAATGAAGCCTGTGAAAGACAGTACTAATCACCTTAAAGACAAAAAAAAAAAAAAAAAAACCTACATCACTGCAATCTTTCACTAAATCAAATAAATCAAACCAAAGAGTGAGCAAAAAAAGGTGTAGTGGTGTCTCATGGGGACATCATTGTAGACATAAAATGTGCACACTTACCAAAGGAGATGTCTCCGGTCCCGGTTTTATCGAACAGCTGGAAGGCCACGATGAAAAGGGCATCTGGCACACAAAGAATAGACTCAAAGGCCAAAAACTCCTGGAATGAAATCAGTCTTCATATTGAGAGAGAGAGAGAGAGAGAGAGAGAGAGAGAGAGATAGATTACTTCACCAACACTTGAAACACATGGAAAATGACTAATCTAAAATGCCTGTGTAAGTTATAAGTCCATTATTTCAGGTGATTTCTTCATCAGTACTACAGACATGTGATCTCCCTCAAGCCATTTTCGCCTGTAAAATAAACAGCTGTCTATTATCATAATGGAAACGTATTTCCAAGCGATACTTTCAAGAACTAAAAAATGTGCTCTCACTCAGCAAAATCAGGAAGTCTGAGAGGTTCCATGTTCCATGAATCTTTACTTAAATTCTATGTTCGTGCCCAGTCAAAGAAACACAAATATTATCCAGTTATACAAGCTTGCTAGATTCACCTATTTAATTACCGCTAAATAAAAACATCTTATTTTTAAAAAAAAACACCACGCTTCGCAATGGGTACTTTGGTCTACTGCTTTTGAATACTGTCCTCTCCAACCTACTAACGGCTCTAACATGGAGACGTTTGGTTTGAGGGTGTGTGATACCAAGGAGAGATCACTAGAATGTATAATTTATATGTGGGAGATTAAATATGGAGTTTAGTGGGCTGGAGAAGCCAGGAAGGAGCTCAGAGAGACATTACTTTTGCACTGTTTTATAACTCTATACACGTGCTGCTGCTGTACGAAAAAGCACAACATGAAGCAGCAGAAAAGGGGAATCTCACAGACAGAGACAGACAAGAAGATATGGACAGACAGCGAAGGACAGACAGCGACAGGCAGACACAGAGAGAGACAGACACAGACAGAGAGACAGACACAGACAGAGAGACAGACACAGACAGAGAGACAGACACAGACAGAGAGACAGACACAGACAGACAGACACAGAGCAGACATAGAGCAGATGTGTACACAGAGAAAGAGAGGGGCACAGAGAGATACAGAGGGAGAGACCCAGACAGACAGACAGACACAGACAGAGAGACACAGACAGAGAGACAGACACACAGACAGAGAGACAGACACACAGACAGAGAGACAGAGAGACAGAGACACAGACAGAGAGACAGAGACACAGACAGAGAGACAGAGACACAGACAGACATAGAGCAGATGTGTACACAGAGAAAGAGAGGGGCACAGAGAGATACAGAGGGAGAGACCCAGACAGACAGGCACAGATCAGAAAGGATGAGACTAAAGGAAATAAACGTCAGGCTGCAGACAGGAGAAACTAGATGTAGGCGAGACTGCCAAGAGCACAAATGAGACAGAGGTGAGAGCATAAAAAGGAGACAGTAATGAGACCACAAGGAGAACAAGCTGGCTGCCAAAGCCCAGAGGGGATGAGATGAGAGACGAGACGGAGGTGTGTCGGTCTTACCCATCCTTGGTGGTGTCTGCCACTCCGGCGAGCAGCTGCACAGTTTTGGGGTTGTGATGGATCTGTGTGTGGAGACCCAAATACTTCTGCACAAAGTCAGTAGGGGTCATAAAGCGCTCGCCATCCTTATCCACAATGCTGGCATACTGACACACAAACACACACAAAGACAACATGAGCATAAAATATGATCAAATCAAGCAATAGTATATAGGAGGTAATAAAGAAAACCTGCCTTTTTTTCCTTCTTCGTATACAATCGATTTATTTAAGCCGCTGCCTCTGAATCCTGCGTTAAAAACTGCTAACAAACAAGGCTCCAACACCACACGTTTTAGTCAGGATTAACACTAGTCCCAACACAACACTGCTGTCAGATTAAAGCGCTCGAGCGCCGCCCAGCACACCTGAAGCAGAGCCAAACAATCGGAGCGTGAGAAAGATGGAGCCAACAAATCCTGCTGTATCTGGTGTCTCTGGGCATGTTAAGTGATGGAAAGGGCACAAGGTTCAAACCTTCCTGGTGCTTGTTGCTATTGTGCTGCGTGCAAATTAGAGCTGCATTCACTCACACACATACTCAAACACACCAACCTGAATCTTCCTTATACACAATTTTATTTCTCTCTCTGATATCACAGACATTCATTATGCTATCATTATATACAATTTTATATTATATATATATAAAACAAATCACATATAATGCCACTTTAATTGCCCCGGCTTTTACAAGACAGACTTGTTATAACTAGATTGAACTCCCTGATTACGCAATTGCACATTTCGACCATATAGTACACAATAATGAAAAGGAAATGAATTATCACCACACTCTGGTGTCACCCGGAGGAGGATGTGGTTCGCTTTTATGTCTGGTTCCTCTCAAGGTTTCTGATAATATTGTTTCATGGAGTCTTTTTATTTTCAGCCTCACCTATGGCTTGCTTATTAAGGAGTAGATTAAAAATTTGTTAAAAGTTAAACAAAGTCCCCTGTTTAAAGCACAAAAAGAAAACTGAATGAAAAAACTGACGGTAAAGCAACCAAGAGTTTGCGATAAATATGCACGATACTTTTAATGCAGAGTTAGTTTTTCTACTGTTCCTTTGAAACACTCTACATTTCTATTCCATCTCCAGCTTAGTATTTTCTGCTTGAGGGCTCGTGAGAGGTTTTACTCAGTCCGAGTGACTTGGCATCTCAGGATAAAAAGGCATGGGCGGGGGGGAATGGGGGGCTAAGACAAGGTATTGATTGTTTTTAGTCGCATATTAATGAGCAACAAGTTAACTCAGGCAGACTTGTATTGAGACTGAGCTGTAGCAGGTTTCTAATTAAAAACAATTTAAATGAACTAAACCTTACCTTCAACTCTGAAACCAAGACCAATGTGAGTCTCTCCTGCCACAAATCGGCATAAAACACTTACAAGATCGACATCATAACACACTACAACATAAGTTCCCAGCCTTTCGCTATGCTGAACCTCTTGAACGTATCAAATATTTGCCTGAAGTGCCACTTTGGACTACTGAATAAAAAAAGTTTTTAAACTGATCTGCTGTACGCTGTGCAACCTCCAAACACTCAGCAGGTTTTGTGGCCAGGTTTTCATGGCTTGTTTTCAAAGCTCATTAGAAAGTCACGACACACACCATACACAAACATACACCACACACATCATGCACAAACACACACACACTCAGTGGCCTCGTTACTGTCTGTGAACACACATCTACATTCACCTTGATCTCCTCCCTGAACACTTCCTGATTTGGGATTTTTTAATGACTACATACACCAACCAGGTATAACATTATGACCACCTGCCTAATGTTGTGTTGGTCCTCCTTTTGCTGCCAAAACAGCCCTGACCCGTCCTGCACTGTGTATTCTGACACCTTTCTATCAGACCCAGCATTAACTTCTTCAGTAATTTGAGCAACAGTAGCTCGTCTGTTGGATCGGATCACACGGGTCAGCCTTCGCTCCCAACATGCATCAATGAGCCTTGACCGCCCATGACCCTGTCACCGGTTCACCACTGTTCCTTCCTTGGACCACTTTTGATAGATACTGACCACTGCAGACTGGGAACACCCCACAAGAGCTGCAGTTTTGGAGATGCTCTGATCCAGTGGTCTAGCCATCACAATCTGGCCCTTCGTCAAACTCGCTCAAATCCTTACACTTGCCCGTTTTTCCTGCTTCCAACACATCAACTTTGAGGACAAAATGTTCACTTGCTGCCGTACATATCCCCCCCACTAACAGGTGCCATGATTCGATAATCAGTATTATTTACTTTACCTGTCAGTGCTCATATTATGCCTAATCAGTGTATCTGTCCATTTCAAGAGATTTTAAACACACTTAAGATGACGTTGATTTGGTTGTGAAGAACATACTGATTATCAAATGCTAGGAGCTGCATATCTCATAATACATCTCATGACATGAGCTATGAGTATTTCAACCAACATCTATCATTTTTTACTTGTGAGGTTACAACAAAATGGTGGATTATGAACCGTTTTAATTTAATGCTATTAACAGCACAACACTGCAACAACTCAATACATCAGTAAACCAAACAACAACAACAACAACAACAACAACAAGATGGCTGGTGATTAAACTAAATTCCTGAATCCTCGACTTTGGTCTGAATATCCCTAAAAGGCAGAGAGAACATTTCTCTCACTGTGAGAAAGATAAAACAGAGCGGTTGATCTCGTGGAGGCTCAGTAGTGTGATGTACTGCATGATCTAATACATTACTGTCCTTCAAACATCCAAATACAGACAAGTGTGTACTTCATGGATCTAGTGCACACTTCAAGGCTTCTTAGGAAAAGAAACACACACAAAAATTTCCAAGTGAGGGCGCTCACTCTGATCCAGAAAATCCTGCCACATGTCTGTTCCACCGCAGGAGACAGACAGACAACCCGAAGAGTTCAACTTTACCTCACTTTCAAAACAATGATCCCTAGTACACTAGAGGGATAACAAGGAGCTACCTGGATTTTAACTCTACATTAACTACATTTTAATGAATAAATAAATAAAAAAAATACAAGAAACAAGTTATTAAAAACAGCAAATAAAGCAAATATATTTAAAATTGCAATAAATAAGACAATAATTAAAAATAATAAAAAAAGTGCTAAATAAACTAAAAAAAACAAAAACAAAAAAAAAACAAAAACAAATTTAAAACAATACCATGATACCTCAAAAGAAAATGTTCCTGTAAAACTAAGGTAAAACATTTAAAAGCTTATACAACCCACGTCAGACAGGCTTTATTTATCCTTCATGAATATTCTGCTTTAATTTCCTTATATAAGCGCACTATACAGGGATATATATGCACCCAAGCTTCGAGACTCAATAAACATCTTACATAAAGCATAATAAAGGTTTCTGCACCTTATATGGTGAATATAATGCACAATCCTAAGGTGGCATCCTTGTTAGAAACTATGAGAGGTCCTATTGTTGTGGAAGTTTAACTCAATCCCATACACATCTCAATAAACGGAACATTATTAACGTCTCCTTGGCCTTAGATATTATACTACAGAGCCCCGGGTGTTGCAGCGTTTCATAGAGAGACATCTGGAATTTATCTTATGTTCCATATACAATATAATGCACTTTGTTTCTACTTAATGCACTCCATGTGTGATTTGGGATTCAGTTTAAAAGACAGCACAAGGAGTAAAATAATGGCTTCTATGTAGCACATACAACACCCACATACCTGTTGCTGTATTTAGGTGAGTGTTTGTGTATCTGAGCATGAAAGATCAGGGGGTGTATAATGCAAAAATAACAGCCAGTGGTGAAGGTTCTGTGCTTGTGAGAAAAAGGTCACAAGTTCAAAATACAGCATAGTCAAAGGCCAAGGCCCCTAAGCCTCACATAACACATCTGCATGCTGGCATTTTGTTCTCCCTCACACTCCAGTTGGACCAAACTGCCTAAGAAATAAGCACATGCTGCTATCCAGGAGAAATTGGTCAAACCAATACACTCAATATTCGATAACGTATCTGAATTAATCCTAACAAGATCCCGCTCAGCTAGATCAGAGATGCATAGAGGCTCAAGGAGGCTGATTTTGGACTCGGACACCAGAGTTGAACATGACGGAAAAACTTCCCAGATGCTCCTGTAGCCACAGCAACCTCCATCCAAAAAAGACCAGTCAGAGATCTATAAGGAGCGCTCTGTTTAAGGACATGAGCTTCAGTGCTGCACACTCACGAAAAATAGATATCAGCTGTTTCCTGTCATCCCTTTTAAGAATTTATGACAAACAGATGTAGTACTTTGCACTTTTCTTTGTTAACAACTAGAAATGTGGCATATGTGCATTTTAGTTTGTCATTTTTGTAGATTAGAGCTCTGAATCAGTTTTGATTTTAACATCTATACGGAAAAAAACGAGTGATTCATCAAACCGACTTGGGGTTGAAATGTAGAGTCTTACCTTTTGGAAGATGATCTTGAGCTCGTTGGGGTCGGCCCTTTTGGTAGACTGCACCTGAAAAGAGCAAAGACCGAAGTTCTAAGTGAGGCTGCATAATGATCCAAATATTACGTACTTCAGAGGTAACCCTACTGCTTTTACTTTGACATTATCCCTGGTGTTAAAACATATAAACAGTGGGTCATTGAGCACCTTAGTCCTTAGGCCTCCTGCACTCAACCTTCAAGCTAGGAATCCTAACATGAACACATCAAGGGCACTTCCTTCACCTGAATGAGCTTCAAGAAAGCACCTTGAACTGGATGGTACAGATCTCTGAGGATGTATCTGTAACTTGGCTAACATTTAACATGACAAAGAAAATTAAACAGACACTAGACATTATTTAACGTCATGGACATCACTGATGGCTGAGCAATTATTTATTTCCACTAAAGCCAATTAACGGAAATTGAAAATGAGAGATTGCTGTCGCCCTTATAAATGAATAAGCTCTATATTTACTGCGAAAGTGACAAAAAAAAATCAATACTAAACATAATTTATGGAGACTGGCAGCACTTACACCGTTACCTCGCTGTAGGAATTTTCCCTGTTATATTGCTAATAGCTAACGGAGTAGCAAAGCAAAAAAGAAAGCATGCTAACTAGCTAGCCGAAGCTAAGCCAAACAACATCAGAGGAGCATTCACATTCTTGATCTCTATCTAAACCGCTACCACTGTCTAAACATCTAAAACAACTTGCAAAGCTGCACGAAAAGAGCCTTTTTTCCTAAATAAAGCGGGTGTGTAAAGCCGGAGTCACCTTGGCCGCCATGCTGCTTCTGACGTCACTCGCGCAGGACTGGCAAGTTGACGCATGCGCGATGCTTTCCGCCTCCAGCGCCGTAAAAAATCTCTCGCTTCTTGGACCAGGAGCCAATCACAACCCTCGATACTCCCTACCTAGGTGCACTACTCAGGGTATTTCCTTCTGAAAGCTTTTAAACTTGAGATACGGAATCAGATGTCCAACATGGCGTCGTTAGATATGTGGAAAAAAGCTTATCTGAGATGCATTATTATGGACGTTTGCGCAATATGAAAAGTATGTCGTCATAATTATCCCACCTATACTTAATAAGGGGAAAGTACAGCAGCTTCATGTCTAGAAAAAAGAAATAGAAATAGCCTTTATTTGTCACATATACATTACAGCAGAGTGAAAAGTCTAAGTCTAAGGGATGATGTAATAAAAACAAAACAAAACACAGAAATTAATTCTCTCCTTAAATTTGTCAGTGGTAGACAGTAAGGTGGATAAATAAAACACAATTTTAGTAGATTTTTAATTTTTATGCAGCTCAAATATCACTTGAACAAAATCTATGATCTATTAATCATTTAAATTCTATTAATAAATATTTAGGTAATAATTGATAATATGTAGGAAAATGATATTTGTTCTGAAATAAAATTAAAAAATAAAAATAAAACATCAGTTTTTGGTAATAGAGTTAAACAAAAACAAAATAACAAAAATAGGCAATTTTTAATAAAATGTAATATTTCTGATGTAAAATAATGAAAGGTAAGGTAACAAAACAAATCAATCTCTAAGCAATGCAACCGGGCGTAAGATAAAACAAAATAAAAATGGAAAGAAAATAGACATTGTTTAATATTCTGCAGACTATTAAAGTCATTCATATTCTTATTAAAAGAACAAACTAAAATAATTTTATGTAATTTATTTATATTTTATAATGTAAAATATAAATAAGAAAACAAGTAAAATATATATATATGTAAATAATAATAATAATAAAAATAATAATAATAAAAATAATAATAACAGAAAATTACTTCTCTAAAGGGTTAAACATTTGAATAACATCTGATCATTTTTTTCCCCCTTGAGCCAACCCCAGTTCCAGCCCATGTAGACAAAGCTCCGCCCCCAGAACAGGTAGTAGTTCAACTTTAGTTAGCATGCTAATTAATGACTACAATAACTTTAAACACGAGCTTAATGTAAGTTCACTTGGACATTCAACCTCTGGAAAGATGAGCTACAACTCTATTAGGGCTTGTCTGTAAAATTACTGGGGTTTTTTTCATCCACATAATACACATGTCTACTACATCCATCCATTTACCACCTATCATACACAGGGTCACTTATCATATCCCAGGAGACTTGGGGCACACAGCTTAGGACAGCTTGGTTGGGGTGCCAGTCCACCACAGGATACAATTCCACAAACCTCTTAAAACACTATGGATAAATTAAATGCCCATTAGCTTACAACACATATATTTGAACTAGGGAGAATATTAGAGTAACTAGGTGAAGCCACCAAGCTCAGGGAGGACATTCAAGATTCAAGATTCAAGAAGCTTTATTGTCATTTCAACCACATATAGCTGACGCAGTACATAGTGAAATGAAACAACATTTCTCCAGGACCTGGTGCTACATAAACATACAACAACAAAGAGTTCAACACAAAAAAAACAACACCACAGAGCTAGGACAGAAGTTTGTCTTAGCCACGTAAAGTGCACAGTGTGCAGCTAGGTGCAAACAGAGCATAGACAAGACAGTGCAAAAGACAATAAATACAATAAAGACAACACAAAAGAACACAGGACACTTAGCGCCAAAAAAGAGAGAAAAGAACATGTGTGAAGGCATGTAAGTGAAATAAAATAAGATAAAATGAAATGATGTAAAAAAGTATTGTGCAAAATAATTGTGCAAAAATACACAGCAGCGGTTAAGGTAGTGCAAATAGAAATAAACATAAATATGATTATAGCAGCAGATGACAGGTAGAGGCAGTGCAATAAGTAATGAACAATATAAATTATGTGTGCGTGTGTGTGCGCGTCCACACAGTCAAGAGAGAGTGTGTGTGTATCTGTGTGTGAGAGAGACAGAGAGTTGTATACAGTTCAGTCCTGAGTGAGAGTGTGTGAGAGTGTAGAACAGTTCAGTCCTGAGTGAGAGTGTGTGTGTGTGTGTGTGTGAGAGTGTAGAACAGTTCAGTCCTGAGTGAGAGTGTGTGTGTGTGTGTGTGTGTGTGAGAGAGTGTAGAACAGTTTAGTCCTGGGTGTTGAGGAGCCTGATGGCTTGAGGAAAGAAATTGTTACACAGTCTGGTTGTGAGGGCCCGAATGCTCCGGTACCTCTTTCCAGATGGCAGGAGGGTGAAGAGTGTGTGTGAGGGGTGTGTGGGATCAGCCACAATGCTGTTGGCTTTGCGGATGCAGCGTGCGGTGTAAATGTCTGTGATAGAGGGGAGAGAGACTCCGATGATCTTTTCAGCTGTCCTCACTATCCGCTGAAGGGTCTTGCGATCCGAGACGGTGCAGTTCCCAAACCAGGCAGTGATGCAGCTGCTCAGGACGCTCTCGATGGTCCCTCTGTAGAACACAGTCAGGATGGGGGAAGGGAGATGGGCTTTCCTCAGCCTCCTCAGGAAGTAGAGGCGCTGCTGGGCTTTCTTGGTGATGGAGCTGGTGTTGAGTGACCAGGTGAAGTTCTCCGCCAGATGGACACCAAGGAATTTGGTGCTCTTGATGGTCTCCACCGAGGATCTGTCGATGGACAGCGGAGAATGGTCACACTGTGCTCTCCTGAAGTCAACAACCATCTCTTTGGTCTTGTCGACGTTCAGGGAGAGGTTGTTGGCTCTGCACCAGGCTGTTAGATGTTGCACCTCCTCTCTGTATGCTGACTCGTCGTTCTTGCTGATGAGACCCACCACGGTCGTGTCATCGGCGAACTTGATGATGTGGTTGGAGCTGTGCATTGCTGCACAGTCGTGGGTCAGCAGAGTGAACAGCAATGGACTGAGCACACAGCCCTGAGGTGCTCCAGTGCTCAGTGTGGTGGTGCTGGAGATACTGTTCCCGATCCGGACTGACTGGGGTCTCCCAGTCAGGAAATCCAGGATCCAGTTGCAGAGAGATGTGTTCAGGCCCAGGAGGCTCAGCTTCTCAATCAGCTGCTGAGGGATGATTGTGTTGAATGCTGAACTGAAATCTATGAACAGCATTCGAACGTAGCAGTCTTTACAGTCCAGGTGTGTGAGGGCCAGATGGAGGGTTGTGGTGATGGCGTCGTCCGTGGAGCGGTTAGGACGATACGCAAACTTTATGCACCCATGGTGGAGGTGCATTAAATAAATAAAATGTAAATTAATTGTTTTTTAAAACTAAAATTGTTTTTCTCTGAAGTTTGTTTTAACATTTCTTAAATAAGCTAGGCACAGGTGATATCACTAAACTAGTAATGGGGTAATTATGAGGAAGTCTTCTGACTATGAGGCTTCTTGTGCTGTCTGCCTCCATCTGCTGGACATGTTATGGAATGACAAAGAGTTAATATGAGAAAAATCATTTATTGCCCCTTTAATGCTTTTACTGTTTGAGGGTCAGGAGAACTGTGTGTTTTATAAGTTTAAAATGTTTTATTTACAATGTAAATTTACAATTACAACTTACAGTTATCAGACTCCATTATTCTTATTGACTGCTAAAGGAATCTACTCAGCACTGACAGTGCAATGAAAGCTGCATTCTACCTGTACTACCTCCCAGAGTAATGTAGTAGCTTAGTGGTTAAGGTGTTGGACTACTGAATGGCAGGTTGTCAGGTCCACCAAGCTGCCACTGCTGGGCCATTGAACAAGGCACTTATATGGTGTCAATTTCACGCCATAGGTATCATGGGCATAAAAAAATATATAATACACACGAATCACAGAATTGAATACAAAATTTAAAAAATGACAAAAAACTACAAGAATAGAACACAAAATACTAGGAATTAAAAACTAAATTTTATTTTCCTTGCTTACTTTACTTGGATGCTTGTTCTTTCTATAATTTTATTGCTCGTAATTTCTTCTCTTTATTCATGCCTCAGTTTTCTGTGCTCTTCTTTCCAAGTTGCTTGCTTGCAATTACAAAAATCACAAGTAGAGATTTAAGCAGATTAGGAGCAATATGAAAGTCTCCAGTGGTCTACTGGTTCTCAACTGACAGCCCTTCTCTAGCCAGTCAATAAAGTGATGCCACTGACGCGTGACTCTGCCACTTAGTGTTTGAACCTGTCTTGAGCAAGTGAGGAGATGGGCATACACTTAACACTCAATTGCTCAGTTGTGTAAAACAAACAAAAGCTCTCTATGATGATTCCTTCTATGCCTCACTGAGTTGTGTGTACCAATTTACATATATTTCTGGCATTTGGCAGATGCTCTTATCCAGAGCGACCTACAAGAGTGCGTTGAAGTCTCTGTCAATGAACACATTAACACTGGTTCAAAAGGTTGTAGACTTAGGATTCCAACAGTCTAAAAACTACCCCAGCTGCATGAGTGGTTGAACATATAGCTAAAAAACTCCAAAATCACTGAAAGAAATTGAGTGGGACACCATGATGCTCAGTGAAAGATGATCCACATTGGTAACTAAGTCCAGTAAGTGATGCCACTGCTCACCTACGAGCTGCCTGTGAACCATGTGAACACATGCTCTAGAATTGAAGGGGATCATCCCTTGTATTTTTTTAACACCTGTTTTGTGAATTACTATCTATTGTTACCATCCATTTTGTGGATTACTAGTAACACTAATGCTGCAGAAGATAGGGTTTTTCACAGTGCACTGATTCAAGCACCTATAATAGATGCAAGATCAGAGAATGTCCTCTTTTTCCTCCAAAAAAAGACACATTATTCAGTTAGTGACAAGGGGTAGACTCAGCCACAGGGGGATGTGTCATCAAGGAGCATCTCAATAGTCATATGGTCAGTGCTGGGGGAAGCCCTACTGAAAATCTTTTGAAGGTCTTGCTTCTGAGCTGGGATATTCTTGCTACTGCAAGAATTGAATTAAACATGTAATATGTAAATATTTAAAAAATGTTATTTTTATATTTACTTAATTTGATTATACTGTATTTTAGAAAATACTTGTTTTAAATTGAATGCTTATTATTACTGATAATTCTACAATAAATTAAATATTTATGAATTATTTAGCATGTTAATGCACTATGCATTAAATATGGCTGGGTCTGTTGTATACACTACAAATAAACTACAAAAATACAGTATAATGTTGAAAACATGCAAATAAGCAGGGCACAAAAGGACTAAAAGATACACAACCCATATTATATTATTCTTAGAATTGAATATAATTGTCAACACATTTAGGATTTCAGAAATGTATCATGTGCTGGAGGGTTTATTTTATACTTGTCAAGAAAAATTGGATATATTTAAAATTCACAAACTGTCCCAATATATCTAAACTGACTGTAGGCAGCCTGAAGAAAACGGTTTTACATAAACAGAGTAATAAAGAAATATACCACTATCCACTTTATATTACATAATTACAGCCTGAGATTGTCTTGAGATAGACTTGAGTCAGAAATGTGGGTGAGATTGGCAGATCACTTTCTACTTTCATTTTTGAGCTTGCATGTTCGATAGGAAATGGCGTCGAAAAAAGGTAAGGCTCCAACTTGTCTTAAACTTGTTTAAACTAAATTATGTGACCTTGGTTAAATTTCCTATTCACATTCTAGATAAAAGTGACACAGTTTTGCAGAGCAATTTGGTGATAATTGAAAAAAGGCTTAGGTGTATGAGATTTCCCAAATGTGGGCAATGTTCCCAAATGATTTATTATCAAATTTTTGTTGCTGGATTCACTACACTCATGTACTCATGTACACTTGCATGCCATCCAAACTTTTGTACAAAGCAGTTAAAATGGTCAGTATCACTATTTGAGGCCATTTTATTTAAAATTTGGAAGAACAGAAAGATTCAGAATTCTGCAATATTTTAATACAAAGGAAGTAAATGTTCAGCATCATGAATATTAAATTATTATTCTGTGTTATTTTAGGTCCATATCTAAATGCAAGCAAAACATTTGTGGTATTGACTCATTGAACTGCCTTGAACAAAGTTTCAAATTTTTCTCATGCCTTATTCAGTCAGTCCCCTAATGTACTGATTAAACTGAGCATATGATGAGCATACAATGAGGAAAAAAGTTGTAGCCACTTGTTCCCACAAGTAAGTGTGGTTGCATCTGTTTTGGGTAAAAACGACACAGGCCAAAAATATGGAAGTAAACAATATTTTAAAATTTCATGTTTAACCAATTTCCTCAAAAAGTAATACAACTCATCTATTCATATATGGTTAAAGGGGAATGGTCTAACGTAAACAATCTGTTAAAAGAAGCAACATCAAGAAAAAAGAGCCATTCACCATATTTTACAGTCTACCTTCATCCACTGTCTAATTAGACAGGTGTTCATGATGATAAATGGCAATGTTTGTTGGGTGACTTCACATTAGATGAAAAGACAGAAAGACAGAATCAGTGTGTTTTGCACTTCTAAATGATTCTTTGTATGAACGTTTGAATAATAATCATCAACTGTTAGGATTAATACAAAACACAAAATAGGATTTAAGAAACATGAAACTTATTGACCTTAAATGTATGTGATATGAACTATGAATAGTCTTACAAACGTAAATGAATAGTGTGTCTATGTCTTTAAAATGTTTGTGTGTAATCGTATCCATGAACAGGACACACTGATAAAACAGATGTTGTGAAACATTATACTGAGAAAGACCTTTGGTCTTAGGAAAGAACGAGTGTCTGTGTGTGCTGGAAACTTGTAGGATCTAAATGATTATTTGTCTCAAACACTGATTAATGATTAACAGCTGTTAAATATGATACTGGACAGCATTAAATTAGATTATTAAATATTAATCGTACCGACCTACTATGTGTCATAAAAACTTGATGGCATTAAGTAGGATTTAAGAAACACTAAGATGTTAAATACAATACTTGCCAAGACAAAATAAGAATTTATAAAGATTATATATGCAAACATGAATTTGATTGATGATGACACATGGCATAAGATGTCTTATGTTTTATAAATCATTGTGGACACCTGTCCCATGTCAGTTGCTGAAAGTCCATCTACAATTCTCTATGTTGATGTACTTGCAATACATCATATAGCCGGTTTATATTTTAAAATCCTATTCTATCCTAATTTAATACAGGATGTAGGATTTTAAAGCTTATACAATTTAGTTGTTTTTATATATAATTATAAGTTATCAATTGAAATTTCTATTGGAATCCATACAGTGTCTAATATTACAGATACTTTTTAGACTGATAAATTCTGTAAATTCTGAATAGTCCTAAATAGTTATGTTAACTAAAATATACTATATAGCCAAAAGCATGTGGACACCTAACCTCAGAAGAAAAAACTGTGGAAGAACTCAAGTGTGGATATTTGGGCTGCAAGCTGGGTTCCCCTGCTGGGTTCCCCTGCTATTAATATTAGAAAATAATTTACTGATGCAATGAATACAACTACACACTCACTGTACATTTAAAAGGAACACCTATACACCTTCACATTCATGTAATTATTCATGTATGTAATTCATGCTTAAAATCATGCAGATACAGGCCAGCAGCTTGGGGAAATGTTCATATCAACCATCAGAATCTCAGCTCTTGATCTACATGATTTTATGCATTGTGCTGCTGCCTGCAGTTCAGATAAATGAGCATAAATCATGCACACCCAGTAGGATCGAAGAATGTAATGGTGCTGTGGTAAAATAGTTATAACATCTTATGTAGCTTATGTATTTGAGCTGTATGTTTTCAGCTTTTGACTCATGACAGTGGAGGGCATTAGGGTAAGTGTCAGCTTCAGATGGAGTGGAAGGCAGTTAAATTAGTTGATACACTGCAGGAACTGCCGTCTTGACACCTAAAAACTTTAAATGTGTAATGGACATGAACATGCACTATATAGACAAATGTTTTCAGACACCTGACCATCACACCTACAGTATATGTGCTTGTCGAACATCCAATTACATATTTATTCCTCCTTTGCTGTTATAAGCTCCACTCTTCTGTGAAGGATTTCCACTAGATGTTGGAGTGTGGCCGTGGGGATTTGTGTTCATTCAGCTAAAAGAGCATTAGTGAGATCAGACACTGATTTTGGGTAAGGAGGTCTGGGGTGCAGCCAGTGTTCCAGTTCATCACAAAGGTCTTCAGTGGGGTTGAGTCAGGGGTGCACAGGAGCATTGTCATGCTCGAACAGAAGTATTTATGATAAAGCAAATTAAATCACATATTGAAATTTGTTTTCTGGTGTGATTATTAGCTAAAATAAAGTTTATTAAGTAATATGCAACTAATCAGCTGGGTTAGACATTACTTTATAATAAAAAGGAAGTTCACCCCCTTTCCCAAAACTATATAATTCACATTCTGGTAAAAAGTTAAAACGCTATTTTGTGATTTTTTGCACAGATCCAGCATGGCACAGGAAGAGGAGAAAGAGTGAGAGCCCACCTCCTGCAAGTAAGTGAGACTACACCCAGTTTGAAAACACAGGCAGAAAGAATGGAACCAAGTAGTGTTTTGAAATGAGTTCACACAGAAACCAATTTTCCAAAAATAAATACAACACAAATATTAACCAAACCACCTGAGTGACACAACAGAAAAAAGCATTTGCCCTATTTTTGGTATAAAAAAGTGAGATGATTTGTGTGTCTGAGGTAGGGGAGGAAACAAAACTGAAAATTCCTATTGCAACTTGGAAACCTCTGCCTCTTGTGACATTAAGAGCTGTTCTCCAACTGAGATCATAGTACAATCAGTTCTTGTACACTTTGGTTGTAATCCCACACCAATCCCCCGCCCAAACCACCACCACCGCCACCCAGACTGCCACTGCCAGGGAAACAAAGAATGCCTACCTCCATTGTTTGAGGAGATATATACACTATATTGCCAAAAGTATTCGCTCACCCATCCAAATAATCAGAATCAGGTGTTCCAATCACTTCCATGGCCACAGGTGTATAAAATCAAGCACCTAGGCATGCAGACTGTTTTTACAAACATTTGTGAAAGAATGGGTCGCTCTCAGGAGCTCAGTGAATTCCGGCGTGGAACTGTGATAGGATGCCACCTGTGCAACAAATCCAGTCGTGAAATTTCCTCGCTCTTAAATATTCCACAGTCAACTGTCAGCTGTATTATAAGAACGTGGAAGTGTTTGGGAACGACAGCAACTCAGCCACGAAGTGGTAGGCCACGTAAACTGACGGAGCGGGGTCAGCGGATGCTGAGGCGCATAGTGCGAAGAGGTCGCCAACTTTCTGCAGAGTCAATCGCTACAGACCTCCAAACTTCATGTGGCCTTCAGATTAGCTCAAGAACAGTGCGCAGAGAGCTTCATGGAATGGGTTTCCATGGCCGAGCAGCTGCATCCAAGCCATACATCACCAAGTGCAATGCAAAGCGTCGGATGCAGTGGTGTAAAGCACGCCGCCACTGGACTCTAGAGCAGTGGAGACGCGTTCTCTGGAGTGACGAATCGCGCTTCTCCATCTGGCAATCTGATGGACGAGTCTGGGTTTGGCGGTTGCCAGGAGAACGGTACTTGTCTGACTGCATTGTGCCAAGTGTAAAGTTTGGTGGAGGGGGGATTATGGTGTGGGGTTGTTTTTCAGGAGCTGGTCTTGGCCCCTTAGTTCCAGTGAAAGGAACTCTGAATGCTTCAGCATACCAAGACATTTTGGACAATTCCATGCTCCCAACTTTGTGGGAACAGTTTGGAGCTGGCCCCTTCCTCTTCCAACATGACTGTGCACCAGTGCACAAAGCAAGGTCCATAAAGACATGGATGACAGAGTCTGGTGTGGATGAACTTGACTGGCCTGCACAGAGTCCTGACCTCAACCCGATAGAACACCTTTGGGATGAATTAGAGCGGAGACTGAGAGCCAGACCTTCTCGTCCAACATCAGTGTGTGACCTCACAAATGCGCTTCTGGAAGAATGGTCAAAAATTCCCATAAATAAACCTTATGGACCCTAAACCTTGTGGACAGCCTTCCCAGAAGAGTTGAAGCTGTTATAGCTGCAAAGGGTGGACCGACGTCATATTGAACCCTATGGATTAGGAATGGGATGTCACTTAAGTTCATATGCGATTCAAGGCAGGTGAGCGAATACTTTTGGCAATATAGAGTATCTGTCAAGCATTCCCCTTCTCTGTGTGCGAAACCTCATATTTGAGTTCCCACTCACCATGTGACCTCACCTACACTTACTACTTTATAAATTAGAACAAGAGCTGGGAAGCAATATAAGGACCATGTCTGCAAATTGTCTAAGATGGCTCCAATTAAAACATAATATGTATGATAAAGCATATTAAATAAGTAAATCTCAAAATAATTCACTATAAATCTCATGTAATGAAGTAGGTCCCAAGAAGTTAAAAGGGCAGAGATAAGGAAATTTGTTTTCTGGTGTGACTATTACTTAAAATAATGTTTATTGAAGTAATATATAACTAATCATCTGGGTTAGACATTACATTGTAATAAACAGGATGCTCACCCTCTGTGCCAAAATGATATAATTCACACTATGGTAAATAGTTAGAACTCTGATATGTTGAGGAAGCTGTGATCTTTTGTGATTTTTGCATTATCTGATTTCTGCACAGAGCCAACAAGGCATAGGAAGAGGAGAAAGAGTAGGACCCCACCTCCAACAAGTACGTGAGACTACACCTATTTTGAAAACACAAGTCAATAGTATGGAAGCAAGCAGTGTTTCAAAATTATTTCAGAATGAAAGCAATTTTTGCCATCTGAGTGACACAAAGGAAAAGTGTTCACAGAAAATTCAGATGTTATCATATTGGCTATTTGGTGTTATTTCAAAATCTACCATCTTCACCTTTTTTCATGTAAGTGATAAAGCTTAATGAGTACAACCATGCTTAGGCCAGTCTTTGTATGGTGTTCCATGAGGTTTATGTTTCTGAGGTAGGGAACAAAACAAATCTGAAAATTTACGAGTCTGGACTATTGCAACTCTCTGCTGGCAGATGACCTCTGAATGCAATTCGTCCTCTGCAAATGATTCAAACTGGAGCTGTACAACTTGTTTTCAACCTGCCTAAGTTCTTACTCACCACCCCACTGCTGTGCTCCTTCACTGGATTCTGGTAGCTGCATGCATCAGATTCAAAACACTGATGCTTGCCTACAAGGCCAAAAATGGACCAGTTCCCTCTTACTTCAAAACTTGTCACTCCTCGCACTGCACCACATTCCTGCCAATCTACTAGCACGGGTCAACTGGTCCCACTATCTCTCAGGGTAGGTACATATTAAGACTCTCAAGACTCTTTTCTGTTCTGGCACCGAGGTCGTGGAATGAACTTCCCCTAGCTGTCCAAACAGCTGAGTTACTGAGTAACGTACATCACCATCATAAATGCAGCTCATTTATTTAACTCACCACTAAAATCTGAGGATCTGGAAGACTATATATATCTTTGTGCTCCAGAACCTCATGCATTTGTACTTGCATCATTACTAAAATGTTTTAGTGAACAAATGCTAAACTGTGGCTTTGTGACTGATATAACCCTGGATTTTAATATGGCCCAACTCAAATGCTTCTTAAAGGTTAATAGTTAAAAATGAAAATATTTACATCATGGCAGAAGAAAATATGAAGTACTACAGCGGGACAGTCTGACTTGGTAACTCATACAGAATAACTAATGTGTGCTGGACAATCTTCTGTCCTGGGAATCAGTTTTAAACAAATGACAAGCGAGGATCTAAGCAGATTCACTTTAACAGAACCTTGCTGCTCTACAGATTCAGAGGAAAAAAAGTTCAAATTCAGCACAGTCAATATTTCAGTATTTAGTAACTAATGCTTTGGTGTGTGATGGACAGTTACAGTATTTGTGCAGTAATCTTATTCTGCTTTACATAAAAAACTGGTGACTGGTCAAATATCAACAATTAAAGTTGAGCTATTGGGTTATTGTGTTGCTGAATAACATCAGTAATGGTAATATAGACTGCTGCTCAAGAGTTACTGATTACGTTAGCTAACTAAATTTTAACTAGTCATACACAACATAATTAAGATAATGACAGATATGTTCACATACACAGTAAAATCTACGTGCTAACATTAGATTCATATGCAAATATGATTATATCGCAAATATGATGCATTCTTGTAAGAAGAAATCGTTTGTTACTGAGGCAGAGCAGGAATCTGAATATGAAAGAGTCTTTCTTCTGTTACTTAAAACAATGTAGTGGAGTAGATAGTACGATATGTTACTTCAAAATGTAGTGAAGTGAAAGTAAAAAGTCTCAAAACAATTTTATACTTTAGTAAAACACAGATAATGGAAAAAGATATTTAAGTACAGTAACAAATTACATTTACTTTGTTACTGCCCACCACTTGTGTTTGCTTTAATTATCTTGGAAAAAATTTCAGCAAATATTTTGAGAAATTATATGTGCATCACTGTCTATGAAAATGAATAAATGAAATCTAAATATGTATATTTTCCCATTTTTCTTCTATTTAAGTGGCAGGAAGTGATTCCTCATTCCCAGAGCTGAACTTGGTGTTGTGTGGAAGTGACGAAGCACTGAAGACCTCCATATCAGATCTCATATTGGGCCTGAGAAAGGTGAAGACTGGAGAAGTCTGTGGACACCGTCTCAGGCTGGAGGTGATGCCAGCTCTCTACAACACTCAGCTCTCAGACAAGGAAGTGATGAACAAGATTCTCCACTGTTTCTCTCTTGATAATCCTGTCCACGCTTTTCTTTTCCTCGTTCCTGTTGGTCCTCTCACAGATGATGACAAAGGAGAAATCGAGATGATTCAGAGAACATTTGGTTCAAGTGTCTGTGATCACAGTGTAGTTCTTTTTACCAACAAGAACTATAATGAAGCTGCTGCAATTAACTTTGTAGAACAAAGTTCGGAAATGAAAGGACTTCGATGCCTGTGTGGGGACAGATATATGATCTTGAAGAAAAGAAAAAAAAATAGACAGAAGCAGGTGGCAGAACTGTTAGAACAAGTAACAAATATGAAGAAGATTTATTCTCTCCAAATGTATATTGAGGCACAGAAAGATGGAGCAAGACAGCCACTAGAGGAGGAACTGGCTGAAATGAAGAACAGAATCAGGCAACAACAGGGAACATGTGAGTTTTTATCTCTAAAACATAAAAGATTTTTTTTTCCCAGAAATTATTTAATGTCTGTATTTAGATTATTAAATTATTAGATTCATTTTCTTACACATAATCTATGCACATAAATATTTGTGCATATTATAGTTTTCTATCAAGGACATTTGGTTCCAAACCTAGAGAGAGAAAAAAACAATATAAATTGTGGATTTGTCATCAGAATATTAATATAAATACTCAATCTAAAATCAGATATTGAATTAATAAGCCACTATGTCATTTTCAGGTGCTGAGGGTAAAAACTCTGACTCAACTTTGAGATTATTACTGATTGGAAGAACAGGAAATGGGAAAAGTGCAACAGGAAACACCATTCTTGGAAGAGAAGAATTTGAGAGTGACATCTGCATGAATTCTATGACAAAAATGTGTCAGAAGGGCATTGGAGAAGTGCAGGGCAGATCAGTAGCTGTTGTGGACACTCCAGGACTCTTTGACACCACACTCTCAAATGAAGAGGTAACAGAAGAAATTGGGAAGTGTGTCTCAATGCTGGCACCAGGACCCCATGCCTTCATCATTGTGCTGAGTGTGGACAGGTTTACTGAAGAAGAGAAAGTAACAGTGAATCTGATTAAGAAGATGTTTGGTCCTGAGGCTGCAAAGTACAGTATAGTGCTGTTTACTAGAGGAGAAAAACTGAAAAATAAAACACTTGAAGATTATCTCAAAACCAATGATCATGCATATGTGAACAAGTTAATCAGAGACTGTGGTGGAAGAGTTCACTTATTTAATAACTGTACAGAAGATACCGCCCAAGTTAACAAGCTTCTCCAAATGATTGAAGAAATGATACATTTCAACAGAGACAATTATTTTACTAATGAGATGTTTGAGATGGTGGAGATGTCGATACAACAGAAACAAAAGCAGATGCTTAAGGAGATAGAGGAGCAGATGCAAGCTGAAAAAGAGGCTCTGAAGGTCAGATATGAAGAAGAACTGGAACAGATGAGAAAGCAATTGGAAGAGGAAAGACATGAAAGGGAAAATGCGTTTAAGGAGCGAGAAGAAGCATTGAGGAGAGAGTATGAGAAGAAAGAAGCAGAGCAGAAAGAGAAATGGAAGAAAGAAAAACAAATAAGAGAAGAAGAGGAAAAACGACAAACTGCAGAGAATAAACGCAAGTTGGATGAGATGACGGAAGAACTAGGCAATCAAAAAGCAAAATGTCTCCAACAGCAAACTGAAAGGGCAGAGCATGAGAGAGCGATTAAAGAACGCTTTGAGCAACAACTAAAGGAAGAAATTACACAACTAAAACTCAAACATGAAGAAGAGATTAAAAAGAGAGATGAGGAAGAGCAAAAGAGAAGAAAAGAACAGGAAGAAGAGAGAGAAAATTTAAACAGAAAAATGAAGGAGGCAAAAAGTCAGGATGATACTGAAAGGATACTGAGAGAACAGGAGACGCGATGGACAGAGCAGATGAGAGAAAGGGATGAAGAATTCAAGCGAATAAAAGAGAGACATGCTGAAGAACTAAGAGCACAAGAGATAAATCAGGAGCAAATGAGGAAAAAATTTGAAAAGGAAAGAGAACAAGAGAGAAATGAGCAGCAAGAAACAGAACGGAGGAAAAGGGAGCAAATAGAGAAAGAGTATAAAGAAAGCAAAGAGAAAATATTGCAGGTGTATGAGGAACGGGAAAAAGTGAGACAAGAAGAATGGAATAAAAGAATCAAAGCAGAAAAAGAAAGAAGAAAAGAGGAGACACAGAGACTAAAGAGACTGAAAGAGGAGATAGAAGCAGAAAGACAAGAGGAGATAAAAAGGAGAAAGAAAGAAGATAAAGTAAGAAAAGAAAAAGAAAACATAGCCCGTGAGAAAATGAAAAATGATTATGAGAGGAAAATGAAAGAAATGGAGAACAAATATCAGGATGAGGCTAGAAGGAGAGCTGAGGAGATTAATGACCTAGAGGAAAAAAATAAACAGCACATAAAAGAACTGATTAACCAACATCAACATGAGTATCAGCTTATCAAGGATCTGTATGAAAGTACCAATAAAGAATTACGTAAGCATAGAATGCAAAAGGAAGAAAATAAAGTAGAGAGCTGCATTATTACCTAAAAGCTTGTTCATATTTTCTGATGCTTACATTTACATGAGACAAAAAATTCTACATTTTACTTCCTTTTACTTCATTTTCCTTTCTTAATCAGCATAAATGTAGAAGCCTTAGTCTGATTATCATGTCTACATTTGGAGCTTATTGAACAGGCAAGAATGTGCGCACACATACATTTCACCACGTAGTTATGCCAGCTGTTTAGATACCCTAGTTTATAGGGCAGGTGCCACCCCTTGTATTTTTGGGTTAGCTTATATCAGAGTAGACTTCAGTTTTCTTATGTTCTTTTCTTTGGCACTGCACGTTTTCTCACCTCACAAGTCTAGACCCCTGTTTTTTTTTTTTTTTATATTTGTGTCCAGTGTCTTCTTGTTGTCTTGTTGTTGTCGTACAATAAAAGCTAAATACCATCTCTTCTCTTCCAACCTATTTTATTCCATCTCCACTACACTCCTGCACCAACCACTATTACTGTTCCTGCACCCCTCCTAGACACAAGCCCCAGTGTGGGAAAGTAACACAGTATTACTGAAAGTTATTTACTTTTTGTTTATCTATGTTCTTCCACATTGTTCTCTTTGAGGGCTTTCCATCTTATATGAGCGCTATAGGAGTGCTAAGCACCGTTCAATGTGTTTTTCTAGTGTATTTTCATTATTTCATTCAATTATTCATGAATCTTTATTATACTGTTTGATTCCAAGAAGCAGATATATGATTAGTCAATAAGTGTCAGGAATGGGTGCCTCCACTGGTACAGAATCCAGACCAAAATGCAGGGATAAGATGAGAAATTTATTAATAAAATAACAAAACACAAAAACAAACAGCAGAACACAAGCACAAGATAGCAGGTATAAATAGGGAAGGTGATAATTGAAACATAAGGAAGAGGTGTGCAGAGGCAGGGAAAAGGAGGAATATTGGGTGGGGCAAGCACATGTGCAAACAACAGAGTATTTCATAGGGCTAGACCTAGACAAATGCTGTAAATGTAAATAAAAGGAAAAACAAAACACGGGTATGCTTCACCCCAAATGTGAGCCTGAGGAACTTCCTGTGCTCTGGCAGAATGCCTATATGAAAATAAACATCATTTTGGTCTATTGTCACAAACCATTCCTAGGACCTGATCTGCAAAGCAAGTTGAGTCAAAAAGCATCAATCAGTCATCATTTCAGCCATATATAGCTGATGCAATACACTATGAAATGAAACAACATATATCCAGGACCCTGGTGCTACATAAAACAACATAGAGCTACATAACACAATACAAAACAAAACAGTACAGGACAGATACACAAAACAGACAAAATAGCACTGAACAAGTATAAATTCTGTATAATATGTTCTATGGTGCAATGTGCAAAATAGGAAAACTTTAAACAAGGTTCTTGTAAACATATACACTCCTGTATAGCAGCAGTTGGTGGCAGTTAAAATGTCTTCGAAACACCAACAGCAGCACTTGTGTGCAAAAAAACAGCGTGTAAACAGTTATAATGTGGGTGGTGCTACAGACATGGAAGAATATTCAACTGAATTGAGTGTTTGAGTTTTGAGTTTGGAACAGATCAGTTCACATGTTGATGGAATTTGGGGAGCACTCACTGAATTGAGAGTTGCATGGTTAAAATCTCCGACTATAATAAACAGTCTGTCGGGGTGAGCATTCTGCAGATCCCTATAGGAATTCACATTCACTAATAACTCCATAGAATTCACATAGTGCCTCCTTAGCATTAGCACTGGGGGGAATGTACACTCCGACAATAAGGACAGAGGGGAATTCATGAGGTAAATAAAATGGCCTGCATCTAAAAGTCATGACCTCCACTAGCCATGAGCAGTAGCTAGAAACAAGCACAGAGTTCTTGAACCATTTCGTGTTGATGTAAATACACAAGCCACCACCACAAGTTTAACCACACAGACCTGCATTTCTGTTGATGTGAAATGAGGTAGTGGCAGTGTCTGGAACTCTATCGCTGAGCCATGTCTCTGTGAAAACTAAGATGCAGCAGTCTCTAAACTCTCGTTGGGTGGCTGCTGGATGGGTTTTGTGTAGTTCACTTTATTGTCCAGTGAGCAAATGTTTGATAGAAGAATAGACAAGAAAGCAAGCCGGCTCGGGTTTGTTTTTAGTCTAGCACAGACAGTTTAGCCCGACCGCTTGCCATGCTTCCGCTTCTTTGAGCACCGCTTCCGGGGTCACCTCTCCCGGTCACCGGCATCAGGCAACTTTGTGAGTATGAGCATTTTGAGTGTGAGCATCTTGAACTTGAATGTCTTCAGTTCACAAATCAGAGCCTGCAGGTCGAAAATTGGATGCAGCCCCCCATCTTTCTTGGAGTCTCAATCTGGGAGGGGAAGATATTCTATGGTCCATTTCCTCAGAAGTGAGAGAGGTTCCCCTTGGAGGAACACAGTTAGGTGTTCAGGTGTTAACAGTGGGCAACACACCCTCATACAGAGGATGGGAGGCGAACTGAATCCTGTACCCTCTTCTATGGTATCTGGGACCCACTGAGTCACACCTGGCAGAAGCTTCCATGCTGCTGGCTTGGCCTGCTGCCATGTAGGCCTTCCCACAATGGCTGAGGTGGCACTAGATGGCTTAGAAGGGAGTGCAGGCTTCCTCCATACAGGCTTATAGGTTGTGAGCGTTTCTTCAACCCTAGGCATGGCTGCATACTCGCTGTCTTCAAGCCCCACAATTACCAAATAGGTGGCCAGGGAAAACAAATGGGCAGAATAGGGATTCCTCCAGGACCTCTATACCTTGGCATGGAGGTCCAAGAAAAACGTCAGTTGCCTGCATGGGGGTGGCATGCAGCCTGAAGTCAGGAAGCGGTCATCAAGCCTAGAACACCTCAAGGAGCTCATCGAACACCAAAGACCAGGTTCTGTATACAAAGGCCTAAGAAATGTTGCATTAAGGCTCGTCTTATGTCATTGAATGAAACACTCCACTTCTAGAAAGTTAATTGTAATTGAAAAACTGTACTCATTCAAGCCTAAATTGTCAAAACCCAACTCTTTTGAAATAAAATTCTTTGCTGAGCAACAACATATAAAGAATTTAATTGAAATAGAACTAAATGATCAAAATTGTTCAAATAAATGAATTTGAGAATATGAGGGATTGATGTTAAATCTGACTCAATTTAACACCAAAAAGGCAATATCTCAGGTGACAGACTTACTGAAATCAGTTTGTGTGTCAGAAACACTCAAAATGAATTGAACATATTAACACACTGGAATGAAATGTATTATGAAAATTACTCACTTTAAGTATCAAAATATTTCTCTGCAAACTCACAGTTCTTAAGCATGCTGAATAACTGTATAAACAAATATTTAACACTGTGGGCCCACACACACAGTTAATACACACATACTCTCACTACCTGCCCAGCAGCAGGCCTAAATCTTGGCTTGTAGTGGCTGTGAAACAAAACACTGGCCTCTTCACTTTCTTCATCACCGTCAAAGTATTACTACGATGATTTACCAATTACTCAGATCAGCTGCCTGTCTCTCTCCTCACATCTTTTTCATTTCCCCTGGGAGGGAGTGTCTTAACACACACAAGCCAGTTTGGGGCTCCGTGGAGACCAGGGGTGATTCTAGGATTTTCATTTAAGGGGGGCTCAGTGTTTGACTAACCGGGTAGGATGGTAAACTTATTGCAGCATTCCATTCTATTGCATAGATGTGTATAACATTTGAGTACTGAACAAGCCAAATAGGAGTCTTCCTGATCACACACACACTTGTCTTTTGACCCTCGCTCTGAGATGTTGCGGTCTGCGGATTGAAGAACGCAGTGAAAGATGGGGAGGAGCCGGAGTCTGCCGCCATTTTCATATGAAATTTAAAGGGGACTGAGGCGATCACGAATGTGTGTACAGTTTATGGAGAATCGCAGAATTTTTAGGTGGGGCTGAGTAGAAATGTCCTAGCGACACCCATGGTGGAGACCAAAGGGCAGGACTTGATCAGGGGATAGGGCTACCTGCCAATATCCCTTGGTGAAGGTAGAGATGAAATGGGCCATTCCTAGACACTCCACAAGGCTGTCCACTTTGGAGAGGGGTTAAGATGAAGCTTTCCTTTTGTGGCTGCTATAAGACGGCGGTGGCAGTGGTGGTCTTAATACTTAAACTAGATCAGATTTTTTCTTCATTCTGACGTTTAATGTGAAAAAAGAAAAAAAGAAAGAACCAACATGTGCGGGGACAGATATATGATCTTGGAGAAAGAAAAAAAATAGACACCAGCAGGTGGCAGAACTGTTAGAACAAATATCAAATCTGAATTCCCTCCAAATGTATATTGAGACACTGAAAGATGGAGCTAGAGGATGAACTGGCTGAAATGAAAATCAACCTGAAGCAAAATCACAGAAAGCATGTGAGTATAAGTAGATTATATAGGTTTTTTTTTTTTACATGTTAATCCAGGTACATACAACTGAAGTGAGTTAGACACTCATTCATACTGATTCATCTTTCCATAGACAAATACCATAGTTGCCAGTTTCAGTATTTTAATATTTGTGGTTATAAAAAGCTCATACACACACACACACACGTTCTACCATCCTTATGACATTATTATTAATGCAGCTAATGCTACACTTAAATCTGACCCTAATCTTAACCTCAGTAACCTAAGGGAAGTTTTACCTCTTCAAATGTTTAACAGAAAATGTAAAAACAAAACCCTATAAGAACCAACCAACCAAACAAACAAATAAAAGCAAAACAAACAAACAAACAAACGGCTTTCCTCATGGGGGATTAGAGAATTGTCCCAACAAATAGTCAGAGTAACAAGCATTTAAAGAAATTAATAAATAGTGGATTATTCAGAAGAATATTAATAATTGATTTGAAATCAGACATTGATTAAGCCTCTGAAATTAATAAATTAATAAAACTCTGACTGCAATTGTTTGAGAATATTACTGGGGTCAATTCCTCGGCAGGGCGCTAACTCAGCCACTGCAGTTAACTCTCAGTGCTGGTCCCAAGCCCGGATTAAATGGGAGGGTTGCGTCAGGAAGGGCATCCTGCGTGAAACCTGTGACAAATTGAAACATGCGGACCAAAGATCTGCTGTGGTGACCCCCAAACGGGAGCAGCCGGAAGAACAACAACTGATTGGGAAAACAGGAAATGTGAAAAGTGCAACAGGAAACACCATTGTAGGAAGACAAGAATTTCAGATGTACATGGGATCTGTGACAAAAATGTGCCAGAAGGGAATTGGAGAAGTGCAGGGCACATCAGTAACTGTTGTGGACACTCCAGCACTCCTTGACACCACACTCTCAAATGAAGAGGTAACAGAAGAAATTGGGAAGTGTGTCTCAATGCTGGTACCAGGACCCCATGCCTTCATCAATGTGCTGAGTGTGGACAGGTTTACTGAGGAAAAGAAGGAAACAGTGAAGAGGATGTTTGGTGCTGAGGCTGCAAAGTACAGTGCATCTGAAAAGTATTCACAGCACTTCACCTTTTCCACATTTTAAGTTACAGCCTTATTCCAAAATGCATTAAATTCATTATTTTCCTCAAAATTCTACAAACAATGCCCCATAATGACAACATGAAAGAAGTTTGTTGTAAAAAACAAACAAAGAAAATCACATGAACATAAGTAGTCACAGCCTTTGCCATGAAACTAAAAATTTAGTTCAGGTGCATCTTGTTTCACAGATCAACATGAAATGTTTCTTCAACTTGACTGGAGTCCACCTGAGGTAAATTCAGATGATTGGACATGATTTGGAAAGACACACACACGTGCGTCTATATAAGGTCCCACAGTTAACAGTGCATGTCAGAGCACAAATCAAGCCATGAAGTCCAAGGAATTGTGAGTAGACCTCCGAGACAGGATTGTCGAGGCACAGATCTGGGGAAGGGTACAGAAAAATCTGTACCCTTTATCATCTGTAGATGAAAAAAGTTTGGAACCACCAGGACTCTTCCTAGAGTGGGCTGCCTGGCCAAACTGAGCGATCAGAGGAGAAAGGCCTTAGATAGGGATGTGAACAAAACCTGATGGTCACTCTGAAAGAGCGCCAGCATTTCTCTGTGGAGAAGAGACCATTCCAGAAGAACAACCATCTCTGCAGCACTCCACCAATCAGGTCTGTATGGTACAGTGGCCAGACGGAAGCCACTCCTCAGTAAAAGGCACGACAGCCCATCTGGAGTTTGCCAAAAGGCACCTGAAGGACTCTCAGACCATAAGAAACAAAATTCTCTAGTCTGATAAAACAAAGATCGAACTCTTTGGCCTGAATGGCAAGCGTCATGTCTGGAGAAAACCAAACACTGCTCATCACCTAGCCAATACCATCCCTACAGTGAAGTATGCGGGGGCAGTTTTTCAGTGGCAGGAACTGGGAGACTAATCAGGATAGAGGGGAAGATAAATGCAGCAGAGACATTCTTGATGAAAACCTGCTCCAGAGTGCTCTGGACCTCAGACTGGGGTGATGGTTCATCTTCCAACAGGACTACAACTTTCAGCACACAGCCAAGATAACAAAGGAGTGGCTATGGGACAATGTCATTGAGTGACCCAGCCAGAGCCCAGACTTAAACCCAATTGAAGATCTCTGGAGAGATCTGAAAATGGCTGTGCACAGACACTCCCCATCCAGCCTGATGGAGCTTGAAAGGTTCTGCAAAGAAGAACTGGAGAAACTGCCCAAAAATAGGTGTGCCAAGCTTGTAGCATCACACTAAAAAAAAACTTGAGGCTGTAATTGGTGCCAAGGGTGCTTCAACAAAGTGTTGAGCAAAGGCTATGAATACTTATGTACATGTGATTTGTCTTTCATTTTATTATGGGGTATTTGAGAAAAAATAATTTAATCCATTTTGGAATAAGTCTGTACCATAACAAAATGTGGAAAACATGAAGCACTGAATACTTTCTGGATGTACTGTACAGTATTTTGCTATTTACTAGAGGAAATGAACTGAAAAATAAAACACTTGAAGCTTATGTCAAAACAGTAATCCTGCACATTTGCACAGTCTAATTAGGGACTATAGTGAAAGTTCACTTGTTTAATAACAAATATATAATAGATACCACTCAAGTTTCTGACCTGAGCCTCTCCAAATGATTGAAGAAATTCTAAAGCTCAACAGGGACAAATACTTTACTAATGAGATGTTTGTTATGATGGAGCTGTCTATACAACAGAAACAAAGAGAGATTATATAAGAGCTTTAAAAAAGGCTCTGAAGGTCAGATATGAAGAACTGGAACAGATGAACTCTTTCATTGGAGCCATATCATAGCTAACCCTGTGAGAAAAGAATTTTACTGTTATGTATACTGCATGTGACAAAAAAAATGCTTCTTCCTCATGTTGCAGGGAAAACAATAAATTCTGTAGGACAAGTTAGCTTTCCAGGAAGGTTAAGGAAAGTGTGTAAGATAAAACAACAGTAGACATAATGAATAAGTACATAAAAAAAAAAAGTAGACATACCTACTAAACTAAAAAAAATTTTAGTAACTGTGCAAAAAAAATATCAACAAACTAACAGTACAACTGAGGTGTAGGTAAAAAAAAACAATGTAATACAAGTGGATATATATTGGTATAAATCCATCCACCATCCAGGTTGTTCCCTTTAGCATGGTTACTGAGGTTGGCCAGAAAGCCAGCTCAAGGAAGAGTATGCGTCAGTCATTCTGTGGGTCCACTGCTCTGCATACTTTTTTGGTGTTTTTTGTTCCTCTGACTCCACCAGGCCAAAGAATGGATGCCAGGTGAGGATGCCATCCGCACAACCAGTAAAAGTGAGAGTTCTCTGTGGACTTGTACCATGTGCAGCTGTAGGTGTGTATAACTCCAAGGTAAATAGTTCTTTCATCTCTCCTTTTCCCTGTGTCAGGAGTTGGTGCCTTCACTGGTGCAGAATCCAGACCCAAATGCAGGGATATGATGAAAAAATGGGTATTTTATTAATAAATAACAAAAACAGAGACATGGAAACACTGGGGGTAAACTAGGCAACTCAGTACAAAATAACAAACCCAAACAGCAGAAACCACAGCTAAACCACATAACAACAAATGACAAAGACTCAGCAAAACACAAGCGCAAGACAGCAGGAATAAATAGGGAAAGTAATCACTGAAACATAAGGAACAGGTGTGCAGAGGGGGGGGGGACAGGAAGAATTGGGTGGGGCAAGCACACATGCAAACACAACATAAACAAAAGCACATGGGAACATCAAGGAACCCTGCCACACCGCCCTCTGGTGCTCTGGCAAGGAAAATGTCCAGCAGTCCATGACACCCTGTTAGTGTCCGCAGCATTTGCAAGCTGGTCTAGTTCTTTGCACTGGGTTTCCTTGAGGGTGGACAAGCATACTGTGGGAATGACTGATGCCAACAAGTTGTCTGAGCTTCCAGAACAGTTCATTTTTGAATTTGCAGCTCTGGTCATGATGTAACTTGGTTGGGTGCCCAAAGCATGGGATGTAGTCCTGGCACAAGTACTCTGCTGCACTCCATCCTGACTTGTTTTTAGTGCAGTAGGCCTGAGCAAACCTGGTGAAATAGTCCATAACCACCAGGATATATTCATATCCTCCTCAACTCAGCTCCAAGTGCAAGCAGTCTATACACACCAGCTCTATAGGAGAGTGTGTTGTGATATCTCTTGTCCTTTGGTAGAGTAGTCCCCCTTCCAAATAAGGTTTTTTCCACTAGTACAAGAGCTTCCTGCTAGTCCCTCTCATGCTTCTTCTTATTTCCTCTGTTTGCATGACCCCATTGACTTTCCATTCTCTTACTTGCATAATGACTGGGTTCCTTTTTGGACTGTAATCAGTTCTTATAGTCCAATTGTCAGCAGCAAAGTAGTAAGCGGCTGTAGTTCCTTTCCCATTGTGGACATCAGTGGTGGCCAGTCAATAGGGGGCACTGGGGTACCGCCCCCCTAAAGTTAGACAGAGAAGACTGCTTCTTTAACAGTTTAAAAATGATTTTATATATTTTAACAACGAAATAAAATAATTTAGCCTTACTATTCCAGTTAGTCATATTATAATTTATTTAAAAAAGCCACAGCTTGCATTAAAACATTGAGAAGCTCCTCGAACGGCACTGTCTGTGGTGGCAGATCAAGGGAGGAATGCCCCTTCTCACCTACTTGAGAGCCTGACGCAGACAACAAAATATCCTCTTCTGGGTCGGGAGAGATCGCAGCGCAAGTTCCCGAAACCGAAGAGGGGATATTGGTGTCAGGGGAGAGGACAAAAGAAAGGGAAGGACCACCAACTCATTCTGCAAACCCCATGATCTAAGGTGCCACACCACCTCAGTGGACATGGGACCCTAGCCACCAGGCGCAGACACTTGGCTGGAAAATACAGCCAAGCAGGATCATAGCTTATGGAGAGGAAGCCTCTCGCAATGCACACAGGGGATGCTCTTCTTCCAAAAAAACAACACAAAGAGCATGTGTGTCGTCCTCCATTATAAAATGGAGGCACAGATGCACACACCTCTTAAAATTCTTGCTCGCCTTAATATCTCTTAGTTTTTCCTAGTCTTTTAAATATTTTCTTTTTCCCTAGTCTAGACAGACAGGACAAACAACCGACACACATACACAGAGTGCTTCCTGAAGACAAAGAAGCTGGAGTAATGTGATGTAGATGCCCTTATATGGACTTATTGGCATGTATTCCCTTCATCAGGTGACCTATCTGAGCCTTTAAACTGGTGTGTGTGTACACAGAGTTTCAGACACAACTTCATCAGTGAAGCCTTCCCATAGCATCCATCATGACGAAGCATTGATTTCCCTTAAAAAGGGAACATGTTCTGCACAGTCGGCACATTATATTTTCAGTCTAAATCAGCTTGTTTTACTGCAAAAAGTACCTTCTGTTACTACCTCATAATGCACACACTGCAAGGGGGTGAGATGGATGGCAGAGTGATGCAGGGAATTTTGGCAGTGCTTAGTCCAAGTCAGGAACTGGGACAAGTCCACTGAGTTGGTGCTGCAGAAAGTGCACAGAAAATGACTGATTTCCTGATTTGCCTTTCCACTTGGCCACTGGATTCTGAATGGTAGCCTGAGCTTCTTCTTGAAGCTTGCCCACACCCTTGATATCCTCTGGAAGCCCAAAATACTAAAACTCATGATTGATTAAATAGCAGTTCAGCTATGGCAAAAGCAGAGGGGAGTTTAGGAAGAGAGATAAGATTTTGAAAAACAGTTTATAACTATCAAGATAGAGACTGTGTTGCTGTCTTAGGAACTGAAGAAATTGGTGAGGAAATCAACAGAACATGGGCCCACGGGTGTTGTGGTGTGGGCAGCAGCACCAGTTTGCCTGCAGACAGCATTCTGGAGAGTTTAGCTGTGGAGCAGGTGGTACAGGAGGTTACAGCAATGTAAAGTTTAGTGAAAAAGCAGGGCCAGCAGTAGCTTGTTTGTAGCACATGGTATGTGCATTGGATGCCTGGGTAGCCAGTGGCTACTGAGGTGTGTGTCCAAGAGATGAGCTTGGTTCTCAAATGGGGGTATGAAGCTTTTGGAAGCATGACAGGCAAAGGACACTTGTCTTCAAGTTGTGCGAGGTATGGCTTGGTCTAAGTGCCAGTGAATTGCCCCACTAAACACAAGAGGGAAGACGAGTTCTTCCTGGCATGACAGGGCACTGGCCTTAGAGTCTCGATGGTAGTAGAACTTAATCAGGTAAAAAATGATGACCAGCAGGCTTGTCTAGAGTTTATGTGATGTATCTAAGATATTCAAGGTTCTTGTGATCAATGTGTATAACAAACAGGATGCTCTGCCACTTCTAGCCAGTGATGCTATTCCTTCAGTGCCATTTTCCACTCCCAAAAGCTCCTGGTTGATGACACTGTAGTTGTGGTTGTCCTATGACAATATCTGGGAGAAAAAGATGATTGGGTGTAGCTTAGATTTGTACATGAATCGTTGGGAGAGGATGGCCCCCACCTCAATCAGAAACATCTACCTGAATTATAGATGGCCTTGCTGGGTCTGGTTGCTTTAGAATGGGGGAGAAATGGAAGCATCTTTGAGCTGTGTCATGGCTTGCTCAGCAGTGACATTCCAGGCTAAGTGCTTGAGGCTGCCCTGCGATAGTGACGTGAGAGTGATGGAGCTAGATCCCCAAATAAATTGTCAGTAAAAGTGGGAAAACCCCTTCAGAAATGCTGCAACTGCATGACAGTTTTGCGGATGGCCATTCTACTACAGCTGCAACCTTTGCTTTGTCCATGGATACTCCATCTTGGCTAACAATGACCTAGGAAAGGGATGGTATATTGATGGAATTTGCACTTATTTCAATTCACATGCAGCCTTTGGGGTACAAGATGGCTGTGGTGAACGCATGTTTTTGTTGGAAGAATGTCAGAATGTCATCAATACATGACAGCACAAAAATTCCCAGCATGTTGTTGTTCAAGCACTGGAACACCAAGTGGGTGCTAGAGAACCCAAAAAGAATGATGTAGTAATTATTCTGACCACTAGAAGTGCTGAAGGCGGTCTTACACTCATCACCCAAATGAATACACACCAGGTTATTAGTACTGGATAGATTAAGCTTGTTGAAGAACTGGGCAGGATAGTGTTGCTGTAGCAATGAGTCAATAGATTCCATATGCAGAAGTTTAATGAGACTAATCTGAGTGGACACAATATAAAAACACTAGGCAAAACAGAGTCAAGAAAATGGGCAAAGTCAGTTGAAACCGTAACAATCAGTTTGCAATGCGAGGAAATCCAAATCACAAAGACAAAGGGCAAAAACAAAAAACAAAACATGATCATACAATAGAGACAAACAGGCAAAGAAAATACGAGGCTTGTTATGCAGGCTAAAACACTGACAAAATTTCACGTTGTGTAAACACATTAACTAAGCCAATGTAGTGGTACCCCTGATGCGTGAGCTGTTAGTGTTAGTATCCTGGTGATGTTTTCCTGGAAGTTAAGCAAACAGAATTGCTGCTGATGCTGTTAAAGTTGCAGTATTGCTGCAGAGGTTAGGGGTTTATCACATTGCATTGATTCAGGCTCCTATTATGGATGCAAGATCATACAATGTGCCCTTATTCTGCAAGAAAATAAACCTGTTGATCCTGGGGAGGTGAAAAGCCTGATGTAACATTGGTGGAGTGCTTCCTGACCATATTTTAGGAACGTTATATATTTTGGGACAAGTGGCAGAATCGGCCACAGGGGAACGTGTCACCAAGGAGCATCTCAATAGTCATACGGTTGGTGCAGGGGCATCCACTAGCCTTGGCCTAATTATGGAAATCTTCTGAATGTCTTGGTACTCTGGGATAATCTTGCTATTGCAAGAATTAAATTATACAATGTAACTTACTATTATTTTATATTTACTTATATTGATTATATTGTATTTTAGAAAAGACTTTAATACTATAAAGTTGGTGAATATTAAAGATTTTTAAATGCTTGTTATTACTGATATTTTTTTATTATGAATTAAATGTTTAGTGAATTAATTAACATGTTAATACAGTATGCATTACATTTTGCTGGGTCTATTGCCTACATAGGAGTTTAGAATATGCTAATGACTCAGAAGATTTTTTCCTGTTATTAAAATGTAAAATATAAAATTCTTTTGATGCTATGAACAAGTACACTACAAATATATAAAGTTGAAAACATGCAACTGAGGAAACTATTTGCCTAAAAGATATGTGACCCATAATAGCAACCATATCATTTAAAATGGTCTTGAAAAAAGGTAAGCCATGCCTCTGAGAATTTAATATAATAGTCAACATATTTGGGATTTTAGAAACGTATCATGTGCTGCCGGGTTTATTTAATTCTTACCAAGAAAACTTACATATGTTTGAAATACAATATATTGTCACTAATATTTAACTGCAAATTGTCAACAATATAACTGTCCCAATATATCTAAACTGACTCTAGGCAGCCTGTAGCTTACAGTTACCATAAACAGAGTAATAAAGAAATATACCACTGCTATCGACTTTATATTATAGTACACCTTTGTCATAATTACACTCTGAGATTGTCTTGAGATAGACTTGAGTCAGAAGTGTGGGTGAGATAGGCAGGTCACTTTCTGCTTTCACTTTTGAGCTTGTGTGTTTGATAGGAAATGGCATCGAAAAAAGGTAAGGCTCCAACTTGTCTTTATTTAAACCAAATTATGTGACATTGGTTAAATTTCCCATTCGCATTCTAGATAAATGTGACAGTTTTGCAGAGCAATGTTGTGATAAATGAAAGGTGTGTGAGATTTCCTAAATGAAGGCTATTTATTGAACACAAAGAATTGCATTTTTTTTTTTACAATTCCTTAGAATGTGCCAACTGCTGGTTTAAGAAAATAAAAACTGCTTTTTTCTCGCTAAAATTACATCAGTAGCTTTAAAAAATCTCTAACTAGGCAAATAACAAATGTGAATTGCATGTGTTCTATTTAAAAATTGTTGGATTCACTACACTCGCGTACTCACATATACTTGCATGCCATATGGCCAGTATCACAATCTGAGTTTATTTTCTCAGGAAATAAACAAAACGTTTCAGAATTCTGAAATACTGAAAAACAAAGAAAGTAAATGTTCAGCATCATGAATATTAAATTATTATTCTGCAGTTTTATGCATGTTTAAATGCAGGCAAAACATTTGTGGTATTGACTCTAGCTGCTAGCTGCTAGCTGCCTTGAACAAAGTTTCAGATTTTCATCATATCCAATTCTGTTAGTCTCCTGATTTATTGATTAAACTGAGCCTATGATGAGGAAAAAAGTACTAGCCTTCCAAAATTAAGCATGGTTTCATCTGTTTTGGGGAAAAAAACGACAAGGGCCATATTTTAAAATGTCATGTTGAACCAATTTCCTCGAAAAATTAAAGATCTCCTAAAACAAAAAACAGTAAGAAAGAAAGTCTTTTAAGAGCCTTATGCAATACTGTTAATAAAAATACATGTGTATGAGTATGAGCAGTATGGTTTTTTACCTTTCACCGTATTTAACCAATATAGAGAATTGTAGGTGGACCATCATCAACTGTCACATTTGACAGGTGATAGGTGTTCATGATGATAAATGGCAACATGTTTTGGGTGACACCACATTAGATGAGGTCGAGTGTCTGTGTGGCCAAAGACAGAATCAGTGTGTTTTGCACTTCTTTTTATGGATAATCATCAACTGTTAAGAATAATACATGACATAAAATAGGATATAAGAAACATGAAACTTACTGACCTTAAGTGTATGTGTGATATAAATGATCAGTATTCTTACAAATTTGAATGAATAGTGCATCTATGTTTTTAAAATGTTTATGTCTAATTGTATCTGTGCAGGACAACTGTTGAACAGAACACACTGATAAAACAGATGTTGTGCAACATTATATTAAGAAAGACCTTTGGTCTTAGGAAAGAACGAGTGTCTGTGTGTGCTGGAAACTTGTAAGACCTAACCAATTCTTTGTCTCAAACTCTGATTAATGATTAAATATGATACCTGACAGCATTAAATTAGATTAATAAATATACTGAAATTACAATAACCTAGTATGTGTCATAAAACTTGATGCATTATACATTTAATACACATACTGTACGGATTATATATATCTGATTCATTTACTCTGATCTGTAAACATTAATTTGATTGATAACACATGGCATATGGTGTCTTACGTCTTATTAAGCATCATGAACCTCATGTCTCATGTCAGTTGCTGAAAGTCCACCTATAATTCTCTCCATTGATATACTTGCAATACATCATATAGCTGCTTTTTATTTTACTATTACAGGATGTAGGATATTAAAGCTTATACAATTTAGTTGTTTTTATATATAATTACAAGCTATCAATTGAAATGTCTATTGAAATCTATACAGTGTCTAAAATTACAGATGTTTTTTAGACTGGTTTCTTTTTTGAACCCATAAACAATCAGAAAATCCATCCATTGTCTATACCCGCTTTATTCCTAATTATGGGAGTCTGCTGGAACCTATCCCAGCACACATAGGGCGAAAGGCAGGGGTAAACCCTGGACAGGTCACAATCAGAAAATGAGCTTTGTAAATTTTGAATAGTCCTAAATAGTTAAAATATACTATATAGCCAAAAGCATATGGATACCTAACCTCAGAAGAAAGAACTGTGGAAGAACTCAAGTGTGGATATTTGTGCTGCAAGCTGGTTTTCTCTCGACTGTTATTAATACTAAAATATAATTTACTGATGCAATGAATACAAATATACACTCACTGTGCATTTGAAAAGGAACACCTATACACCTTCACATTCATGTAATTATTTTAATCAGCCAATCGTGTGGTAGCAGTGCAATGCTTAAAATCATGCAGATACAGGAGCTTGGGGTAATGTTCACATCAACCATCAGAATGGGGAAAATGTGATCTCGGCTGTTGATCTGTATCTGTGTTCAATGGGGTTGAGGTCAGGGGTCTGTGCAGGACACTTGAGTTCTTCCACTCAATACTGGAGATCACATTGTGCATAGGATCATTGTCATGCTAGAACAGTGGAACACTGGAGCAGCCTCTAAGTTCCAATGCAAGAAAATTTTAAAGCTGCAGCATACATAAAGGCATCCTATAAAATAGTCTGCTTCCAGCTTTATTTGAAAATTTAATATGTTGTTTAATGTGTTACCAGTTTTATTGATAAGGTAGAGTATTTTTGACAAATATATAGCAAACTATACATTATTTTCATTTTCTGTTTTATGAGCATCCTACATATATAAGATGAAAACAATGAATTTATGATAAATCAAATTAAATAACTAAATCACAAATTAATTCACTAGAGAATTTATATAATAAAGTAGGCCCAAGGGCAAAGGGAAGGACATTTGTTTTCTGGTGTGACTATTACCCATTATAATGTTTATTAAAGTAAAATGCAACTAATTAGCTGGGTTAGACATTAAATTATAATAAAGAGGATGTTCACTCCCGTTTTCCAAAACTATGTAATTTACATCCTGGTAAAAAGTCAGAACTCTGATATGTTGAGTAAGCTGTGATCTTTTGTGATTCTTGCACATATCCAGCATGGCATAGGAAGAGGAGAAAGAGTGAGAGCCCACCTCCTGCAAGTAAGTGAGACTACACCCAGTAAACAAAATAGGAAATCATAATAGAATCAGTTTTTGTACATTTGGGTTGTAATCCCAAATATTATCTCTACAATTAAATAGTCAAAACAAAATATGTATGATAAAGCAAATTAAATAAATAAACCAAAAAATAATTCACTATAGATTTTATCTAATAAAGTAAGTCCCAAGAATTTTTAAAGGGTAAAGATAAAAAACTTGTTTTCTGGTGTGACAGTTACTTAAAATAATGTAGAACTCTGATATATTGAGTAAGCTGTGATCTTTTGTGATTTTTTACATTATCTGATTTCTGCACAGATCCAGCTTGGCACAGGAAGAGGAGAAAGAGTAATTCCCTACCTCCAATAAGTAAGTGACACTACACCCAATTTGAGAACACAGGGCAATTGTGTGGAAGCAAGCAGTGTTTTAAAATTATTTCACAGTGAAAGCAATTTTCCAATAATGAATTCACTTTTTTCATGTAAGTGATACAGCTTGATGAGTACAACCATGCTGAGGCCAGTCTCTGTATCGTGTTCTGTGAGGTTTTGTGTCTGAGCTAGGGGAGAAAAATCGGAAAATTCCCATTGCAACTTGGATACCTCTTCCCCCTGTGATATTGACAGCTGTTCTCCAAGTGAGATCATAGTAGAATCAGATTTTGTACACTCTGGTTGATATCCACCACACACATACTCTTCCACTGCCAGGGAATGCCTCCCTTCATTGTTTGAGGAGGTATATCTGTCATGTGTTCCCCTTGTCTGTGCCCAAAACCTCATATTTGAGTTCCCACACACCATGTGACCCTACATGACCCTCACTACTTTGTAAATTAGAACAAGATTAGGGGATGTGGTAGCTTAGTGGTTAAGGCATTGGACTACTGCCACCAAGCTGCCCCTGAGTAATGCCCTTATCCCTCACTAACTGCTCAGTTGGGGGAAAAAAATTAGATAAAATATAAGTTGCTCTGGATAAGGATGTCTGCCAAATGCTGTAAATGTAAATTAGAATAAATAAGATCTGGGAAGCACTATGTCTGCACATTGTCTTAGTTGCCTTTTATAGAGCCATTGTTGCCTCTCCTGAGCCGGGCTTAAATTCTCTCTCAATAAGTGACCCATGTGTGGAGATCCACTCTAAAGTGCCCTGCCACTGGATTATGCTCCACATAGCTCCACGCTACACTTTAATTTTGTTGTGATTGTTTATTTTAAAAATAAGCTTTTGTATTGTCACTGTGTGGGACTTATTTCAATGCTGACTACAGCTTCTCAAAGGATTTTGGGAGATCCCAAGTAAATGAGTGATACTGCTACACTTATACCCACTTTGAAACTTGGTGAAGCGCACACACATCCCATCCCTTTTTTTCCCTCCTGTTTTAACATGTAAAATGTTTAAAATACACATACACGACTGGACAAAGTGTAAAACACACTATGTAAATGGTATTTAGATTGTTATGCTATAAGAGAGGTTAAACTTAATAAGAAATGAGTGATATAGTAGGATACAATAGGACCATGTGGATTTTATTGTATGTTAGCATGGCTCCATTTCCTGCTAAAGTTATACTGTATATGCTAATGCTTTCATGCTAATTTCCACTGATGTTTGATGTGTTGTCTGTGTTTGTGCTTGGTTTATTCATACTCAGGAAAAAGTTTACTTATGTTCCAGTGTAAATGCGTGTCACTTAGCAACGCTGTGCATTTAGCAATTGCAATTTAAGTAATTTAATCTCACAGAATGATGGGAAAAGGAGTTTATTTAAAGTGTGTAACAATTATAATGATATTATTAACAAGGAGAAAAGGAGAAAAACTGTTAGGTTTATTGTTTTAAAGCGGTTGTTTTAAAGCAGTTGTTGCTTATGATAAATGTAAAAGGAAAGCTTTATTATTTAAAACAATATTAATACGATGACTGCTTAATAAACATACCCAGGGAACTTGGTGAAGCGCAGACATATTTCTCCAATCTCTTTCTTTTCTCCAGTTTTAACAGGGGTAATAATCTGTCAGTCTGCCCTTCTGACTGGGACCTGTAATACTTTCACCAAATATTTTACAATGTTTTTGAGAAATTCTACGTGCATCAGTGAAATCTAATGAAATCCACTGAATATGTTTTATCAGTTTAACAGACAAAGAAATCTAAATATGGTTATTTTCTCATTTTCATTCTATTTCAGTGCCAGAAAGTGATTCCTCATTGCCAGTGTTGAACTTGGTGTTGTGTGGAAGTGATGAAGCACTTAAGATCTCCATATCAGATCTGATATTAAAGAATTTGAAGACCGGAGAAGTCCGTGGTCACAGTCTCCGGCTGGAGGTGATGCCAGCTCTCTACAACACTCAGCTCTCAGACGAGGAAGTGATGCATGCGATTCTACGCTGTTTCTCTTCTGATAATCCTGTCCACGCTTTTCTTTTCATCGTTCCTGTTGGTCCTCTCACAGATGATGTGAAAAGAGAAATAGAGACAATTCAGAAAATCTTTGGTTCAAGGGTCTGTGATCATAGTGTACTTTTTTTTACCAACAAGAATGTTAATGAAGCTGCTACAATTAACTTTATAGAGCAAAGTTCAGAAATGGAAGAACTTCGACGCCTGTGTGGGGACAGATATATGATCTTGGAGGAAAAAGTAAAAAGCAGACAGAAGCAGGTGGCAGAACTGTTAGCGCGAGTAACAAATATGAAGAAGATTTATTCTCTCCAAATGTATATTGAGGCACAGAAAGATGGAGCAAGACAACCACTAGAGGAGGAACTGGCTGAAATGAAGAAGCAACTTAAAGCAAATCCACAGGAAGGATGTGAGTAGTTTAATATCTGTGTAAACATAAATTCTGTAATTTCTGTATTGTACATTATATATATATATATATGCACATAAATATTTATTTGAGTAAGACACTGATTTATACTGAAGTCTTATATGTCATATGCCAAATTTGGCAGATTTATTTGAACGTTGTTTCATTTCACCATGTATTGCATCTGCTATAAATGGTTGAAATGACAATAAAGCTTCTTTGACTTTGACTTGGCCCTGCGATGGACTGGCAACCTGTCCAGGGTGAACCCCTGCCTTTCGCCCTATGTGCGCTGGGTTAGGCTCCAGCAGACCCCCGTGACCCTAATTAGGAATAAGGGGGTATAGACAATGGATGAATGCATGACTTTGACTTGATAAAAAAACAACAACAAACAAACAAAAAAACAAAACAAAAAAAGGGTTTTCCTTATGGGGATTAGATAATTGTCCCCACAAAGTCAAACGTTCCCCAAGCAAACCAATACAAATTGTAGATTTTTCATTAGGGTACTAATATAAATGTTTAAATAAGAAATAAGACATCGAAATAACAAGCCACAATGTTTTTGTAGGTGCAGAGGGTGAAAACTCCAATTGTTTCAGAATATTACTGGTTGGGAAAACCGGAAATGGGAAGAGTGCAACAGGAAACACCATTCTAGGAAGAGAAGAATTTGAGAGTGACATCTGCTTGACATCTATGACAAAAATGTGTCAGAAGGGCATTGGAGAAGTGCAGGGCAGATCAGTAGCTGTTGTGGACACTCCAGGACTCTTTGACACCACACTCTCAAATGAAGAGGTAGCAGAAGAAATTGGGAAGTGTGTCTCAATGCTGGCACCAGGACCCCATGCCTTCATCATTGTGCTGAGTGTGGGAAGGTTTACTGAGGAAGAGAAGAAAACAGTGAATCTGATTAAGAAGATGTTTGGTCCTGAGGCTGCAAAGTACAGTATAGTGCTGTTTACTGGAGGAGATAAACTGAAAAATAAAACACTTGAAGAGTATCTCAAAACTGGTAATAGTCCATATGTGAATAAATTAATCAGAGACTGTGGTGGAAGAGTTCACTTATTTAATAACTGTACAGAAGATACCACTCAAGTTAGTAAGCTTCTGGAAATGATTGAAGAAATGACAAAGTTCAACAGAGACAATTTCTTTACTAATGAGATGTTTAAGAAGGCAGAGATGTCGATACAACAGAAACAAAAGGAGATGCTAAAAGAGATAGAGGATAAGATGCAAGCTGAAAAAGAGGCTCTGAAGGTCAGATATGAAGAAGAACTGGAACAGATGAGAAAGCTATTGGAAGAGGAAAGATGTAAAAAGAAAAACACATTTAAGGAGAGGGAAGAAGCATTGAGGAGAGAATATAAGAAGAAAGAAGAAGAGCAGAGACAGAAATGGTTGAAAGAGAACCAAAGAAGAGAAGAAGAGGACAAACGACAATCTGCAGAAAATAAACGCATGTTGGATGAGATGAGGAAAGAACTAGAAAATCAAAAAGCAAAATTTCTCCAACAGAAAGCTAAAAGAGATAAGGAAAGGGCAGAGAGAGAGAAAACGATTAAAAAATGTTTTGAGCAACAACAAAAGGAAGCAATTACACAAATAAATCTCAAACAGGAAGAAGAGGTCAGAAGGAGAGATGAGGAAGAACAAAAGAGAAGAAAAGAACAGGAAGAAGAGAAAGAAAACTGGAAGAGAAAAATAAAGGAGGCAGAAAATGATAAAAAAGAAACTAAGGAAGAAATCAAAAGGAAATTGAGAGAACGGGAGATGCAATGGAAAAAGCAGATGAAAGAGCGGGATGATGAATTCAAGAGAACTAAAGAGAGACACGCTGAAGAACTCAGAACACAAGAGGAAAATCAGTTGCAAATGAGGAAAGAATTTGAAAAAGAAATAGAACGAGAGAGAAATAAGTGGCAAAAGACAGAAAGGAGGAAAAGGGAGCAAATAGAGAAAGCACATAAAGAAAGCAAAAAGAAAATAATGCAGGAGTATGAGAAACGGGAAAAAATGAGGAAAGAAGAATGGAATAAAAGAATCCATGAGGAAGATGAAAGAAGAGAAGAGGAGAGACAGAGTCTACAGAGACTAAAAGAGGAGATAGAAGCAGAAAGGCAAGAAGAGAGAAAAAGGAGAGAAAAAGAAGGCAAAGTAAGAAAAGAAAAAGAAGACAGAGACCATGAGAAAATGAAAAATTCCTATGAGAGGAAATTGAAAGAAATGCAAACCAATTATCAGGATGAGGCTAGAAGGAGAGCTGAGGAGATTAATGACCTAGAGGAAAAACATAAAAATCACATAAAAGAATTGATTAACCAACATCAACATGAGTATAAACTTCTTGAAAAAGAATTAGATAAGCATAGAAAGCAAAGCAAAGAAAGTAAAGGATGGAGCTGCATTATCACCTAAAAGCTCAATCATACTTTTCTATCATAAATGTTTACATTAACATGGGAACAAAAAAAATCTACATTTTACTTCCTTTTACTTCATTTACATTTTTGTTATCAGTATTAATGCAGAGCTCTTAGTCTGATTATAATGTCTACATTTGAAGCTTATTGCATCCTGATTGCATCCATGCTACACAAATTATACATACAAGTCAGTGTAGATTTTATTTTATTTTAAACATCTGTGTAGCTGCAGCATGTAATGCACAAATGGTTTGAACAACAGCAAAAGGGGTGTGGAGTTTCTAAAATGATGTGGGGCTGTCCACAGTCTGTGCAGCTTTATTCTGTAATTAGAATAAAGAAAAATGGCCGACACTCTGTGATCTTTTTCAAGAAGAAAGAAAGATAGAGACTTTTCATAGATAAGCTGGGCCAAACATTTAGCTTTGGTTCACCACTCCTGACCACCAGAGCAAAGTCATCAGATCTCTTTCTTCTTCTTGCCCTTTACAAGCTGAAACTGTTAGCCAACACTGCTTTGTCTGCAGCTTACAGAACAAGAAATATGACACAAACGGCCTTTGTCGTATTCGAGAGGAGCCTATTTCTCTTGCTGTTATCATAATGATTTCTCTGCATTTGTTCCTGGTCTGAGAATCTGAATGGTTAAAGAACTATAACTTAAGAGGAAAACTGGAGAAATGAGGTACATCAACATGGATGGATTTTTAGCTATACCCTAAAAAAGATAAAAAGATGAACATGAAAATTGATGATGTTGATACTTCAGAAAGAGGAAGGAGGTTGTTTGGTGGGTTGGTTCCTTTTGATGATTGAACAGCCACTGAACACTTTGTGATATGAGGAGGTGGTCTTAGACTGAGAAAACTCTTTTGAATATGGCCACAAGATGAGGTGATGTAATAGATATAAAGAGATGGGGTTTCAGGGATTGGATACAGACAGAGGAAAGGAGGCTTTACTGACTGACATCTTTGTAAGGTGTGGGTGACATCTGAGATTTTGAGTATGTTATACGGATTATGCATGTTTTCTATTAATCATATTTTACATTTAGAAATATTGTAATACTTCAACATATAATTAAAACTCTTTTTATACCTGTTACTCAGACACTGGCACATTACTATGATTATATTAACTATCATATTATTTAATTAATATGTGATAGTAATATGCCACAGAAAGCTTGTAAATTTATTAATGAATATTAATAAATATTTGTTGTAGTAGTACTGAAAGTTATCTACTTTCTGTTTATCTTGATGTTCTACCACATTGTGCTCTTTAAGGGCTTTCCATCTTATAGGAGTTATATAGGAGTGTAACACTCTGTTCAATGTGTCTTATTAGTATATTTTCATTCTATAATATTTTTCCATGAATCTGTATTATACTATTGTTTGATTCCAAGATGCAAATATGTGACAAGTTGATGAGAGAGTCATGTCACTCACAAGCTCAAATAAGGTCAATAAGAAATCTATTAAATGAAATATCAAAAGTTTTTGGTGACTTAACAGATACATGGTAATTAGATTTTTGGATATGTATTCACTATTTCTTCTAAATCATATAATCTTTATATTATAATATATGATATCTGGTTGTTGTGCATAAATAGCACTGTGAGCTTTTCCTGTTATTTTGATAAATAATTCCCACCATTTATTTAGAACTACAGTTTTGGTCCACACAGAATGGGTTCAAACTTTGTTAATGTTCATACTGTTAAAGGTAAAGAGAATGGCAAAAAGTTGAGAAAGTAATCACTATTATTATTTATGTTATATTACAGTAACAGCCTGTAATTACTATTACAGTAAAGAGTTTTGAAGGGGATTCGATCTTATAGATTTCTCAGAACTGACTTAAATTCACTATCCATAATAGTGGAAGCTACTATTTGTATAAAAGGTTTAATGAGTTTGTATGCACTTAAATAATCCTAAGGTTTACATGAGTCAACTCAAAATACACATGCTTTTATAAGTCTAGTTATTAGTTGTTGTAGTCTCCTCTGACATTCCCATGCCATGACACCAACCCATTTGGTTGTTTTTGTTTAGTTTGGTTTAGAAAAAATATCACCTGGTCTTTTTCACATCTTTAACTTTCTCAGAACCAGTGAGGATGTGTCTCAAATGACCAAAGATGTAATTTAAAATGAGTTTCTCTTTTTTTTCTTAGTAAATAAATAGTCAAAACATTGAGGATTTTAGATGTGTTGGAGAGTTTTTTTTATTAATGCTGAGAAATTGCGTTACAATTTTTTTTGTACAGTACATTCCTGAATAATTATAAACTGACAATGTATTGTCATTTGTTGGGAGTGTCTTGTGGGAGAGGTAAGGATGTTTTAAAGGTAACATTCTGCTTTCACATTTGAGCTTGCAAGACTTAAATGGCGTCGAACAAAGGTAAGGTTTAAACTTGTCTTTAATTAAACAAAGTAATTTGATCTGGGTTAAATTTGCAATAATTTTGCTAGATAAAGTGAATGTCCTCTGTAACTGAGTGATGTGTCTTATGAATCATGTTAGTCTTCTTAGACTCAAAAGGGAACCCATCCTCATTTGGGTGACAATTGTGTGATGTAGATACAGCATGTGTATAGTGTTATGTAAATCAATAAGGAGGTTGTTGTCCATGGCACTGCTTGAATATCCCAATCCTCACAAGCAGAACCCGGCTGGAGCTGGTCCATCTCCGGATGCCACTGGAGCCGGCACAGTCTCTGTATGCCTCGGGATGGGTAGAAGAAGGGAAACAATGGAACAGCATTAGCGTAGCTGCTGTTCATAATATTAGCAGTACTAGATGATAATGTGCATTTAATCAGATGTACTGGAGTGCAAGGTTATGGGATGTGTTAAATGTATGCCAGGCTGAAGAGATAAGTCTTTAGTCTACAGTTAAACTGGGAGACTGTGTCTGAGCCCCGAACACTGTCAGGAAGACTATTCCAAAGTTTTGGAGCTAAATACGAAAACGCTCTACCCCCTTTTGTGGACTTCGATATTCTGGGAACTACTAGAAGTCCGGAATTTTGTGATCTTAAAGAGCGTGGTGGATTGTAACGTGTTAGAAGATTGGATAGATAGGTGGGAGCTAAATCATTTAGAGCCTTGTATGTGAGTAGAGCTAGTTTATAGTCAATTCTAAACATAACAGGTAGCCAGTGCAGGGATGATAATATTGGGGTTATATGATCATATTTTCTTGATCTGGTAAGAACTCTGGCGGCTGCATTCTGGACTAACTGTAGCTTGTTTATTGAAGATGCAGGACAACCACCTAGTAATGCATTACAATAGTCCAGTCTGGAGGTCATGAATGCATGAACTAGCTTTTCTGCATCAGATACAGATAAAATGTTCCTAAGCTTGGCAATATTTCTAAGATGGAAGAAGGCTGTTTTTGTGATATTGTAAATATGGTTTTCAAAGGATAAGTTGCTGTCTAATATTACGCCCAGGTCTTTCACTGTTGAGCGAGTAGTAACAGTGCATCCTTCTAGGTGCAAGCTGAATTGTGAGAGCTTCTGTGTACTAGTTTTTGGGCCAATAAGTAATATCTCCGTCTTGTCAAAATTTAATAATAGAAAATTATCGGTCATCCAATCTCTAATATCTTTAACACACTCAGTTAATCTAGACCAATTAGATATTTCATCTGGTTTTGATGAGATATATAACTGGGTATCATCGGCATAACAATGGAAACTAATCCCATGCCTTCTAATGATGTCACCCAATGGAAGCATGTATACTGAGAAAAGCAGAGGTCCTAAAACTGACCCTTGTGGGACCCCGTATTTCACTGGTACTACACTGGACAGTTCTCCATTTAAATCTACAAAATGGTATCAATCAGACAGGTAGGATCTAAACCATTTTAATGCCTGTCCCTGCATACCTGTGTGATTTTGTAAGCGATCTATGAGAATATTATGATCTATAGTGTCGAATGCAGCACTAAGATCAAGCAGGACTAAAATGGAGATGCAGCCTTGGTCCGAAGCTAGAAGCAAGTCATTAGTGATTTTAACTAGTGCAGTTTCTGTACTATGATGGGGCCTAAAACCTGACTGAAATTCTTCAAGGATATTGTTTTCCTGTAGGAAGGAGCATAATTGAGCTGACGCCACCTTTTCTAATATTTTAGATATAAACGGAAGGTTTGAAATCGGTCTGTAATTTGATATTTCATCAGGGTCCAGTTTCGGTTTCTTAAGAAGAGGCTTAATGACTGCTAACTTGAGCGATTTTGGGACATGACCTGGAAATAACGAAGAGTTAATAATATCAAGAAGAGGCTCTCCAGCTGCATGTATCACTTCTTTCAGCAATCTAGTTGGAATTGGATCCAACAAACACGTTGTTGGTTTAGCTGTGGTGATAAGTTTAACTAGCTCTTCCTGCCCTATGCTGGTAAAACATTGTAGTTTTAAATGTGGAGCTTTAGGCTGGTCTGGATCACTGGATGCCATCAGTGGTTGAACATCCAATATTTTGTTCCTGATACTATCAATTTCTTTAATGAAGAAATTCATAAAGTCCTCACTACTAAACTGTGCTGAAATACTCTCTCCAGAAATATGATGCTTTGTTAGTCTAGCCACTGTACTAAATAAGAATCTGGGATTGTTCTGGTTTATTTAAATCAGATTGCTCAGCCCTGAGCAGCTTTTAGAGCCTGTCTATAGTTGGCCAGACTATCTTTATACGCAATTCTAAAAACTTCTAATTTGGTTTTTCTCCACTTTTGCTCGAGGTTACAGGTTGCTCTCTTGAGGGCGTGAGTATGACTATTGTACCATGGTGCAGGTGTTTTATCTCTGACCTTTTTTAGTTGGATGGGGACAACAGTGTCTAGTGTGCTGGTAAAAATATTGCCTATGCTATTGGTTACTTCATCTAGTGCATCTGCATTTCGGGGTCTAGTAAGAAGTTGAGACAGATCTGGCAGATTGTTTGTAAATCTCTCTTTAGTGGTCGAGGTTATAGTTCTGCCAAGTTTATAACGTGGAGAGACGTGTCTAATATGTTCTACAGGTAGAGTGTACATTAAGAGGTGATGGTCTGTGATGTCATCGCTTTGAGGTAGAACGGTTATATCGGACACATCAGTCCCATGTGATATAACTAAGTCTAGTGTATGATTAAAACGATGGGTTGGTCTATTAATGTTTTGTTTAACCCCAAAGGAATTTAGTAAATCCATAAATGCAAGTCCTAACGCATCGTTAGCATCATCTACATGAATGTTAAAGTCTCCTACGATTAACACTTTGTCAAAACTGATCAAAAGATCTGAGAGTAAATGTGAAAACTCATTAAGAAAAACACCATAGGGCCCCGGGGGTCTATACACGGTGGCCAGGGCAAAAGATAGTAGGGATTTTTTATGCCTGTCTGAGAGTGCAACATTAAGGACAAGCACTTCAAATGAGTTAAACCTGGGTCCTGTTTTCTGAGTAATGGTAAGAGAATTATTATAAATCGTTGCAACACCACCACCACGACCTGTCTGACGGGGCTCATGCTTATATGAATATCCTGACGGAGTAGACTCATTTAGGCCAATGTATTCATTTGGTCTAAGCCAGGTTTCAGTAAGACAGAGTGCGTCGAAACTATAATCTGAGATCATTTCATTAATAATAAGTGCTTTCGGTGCAAGGGATCTAATGTTCAGAAGCCCAAACTTAAGAAATTGTTTTTCTTTACCTATTTGGTCTTATTCAGGATTAATTGTGATCAGATTATTTCGAGAGTTATTAACGAATTTATATCTTTTAATCTCACTAATCGGGGAATGGACACAGTTTCTATAGGACGAGCTATGTGTAAGCTTGTATTAGTCTGGTGATTTGAATAGTAGCTATTATAGATATAATGTGAGGAATGACTTACCAGTCAGATGGTGCGCAGTGTCCTGGAGATGTTGTTGGCACAAGAAAAGCCGCATACAGTTTGCTGAAGACAAGCAGACTAAGGACATAACGACCCCAAACACACCTCCAAGACGACCACTGCCTTGCTAAAGAAGCTGAGGGTAAAGGTGATGGACAGCCAAGCATGTCTCCAGACCGCATCTGTGGGGCATCCTCAAATTGAAGGTGGGGGAGTACAAGGTCTCTAACATCCACCAGCTCTGTGATGTCATCATGGATGAGTGGAAGAGGACTCCAGTGGCAACCTGTGGAGCTCTGGTGAACTCCATGCCCAAGAGGGTTAAGGCAGTGCTGGAATATATTGACAGTTCTGGCCCAATTTGGACATTTCCACTTAGGAGTGTAGTCACTTTTGTTTAGACATTAATGGCTGTGTGTTGAGTTCTTTTGAGGGGACAGCAAATTTACACTGTTATACAGGCTGTACACTCACTACTTTACAGTGTAGCAGAGTGTCATTTCTTTCTGGATGCATGCACAGTGTGTGGGAATGGTCACTTTGCAGCTTCAAACAGCCAGAAAAAAAATATGGAAATACTGCTTGTGTGTTTAAGAAGACTATTGTGTAATAACAATAAAAAACAGTGTGTAATTGTGATAAGAAATGATTCAAGAAGCTTTTTATTGTCATTTCAACCACATACAGCTGGCGCAGTACATAGTGAAATGAAACAACGTTTCTCCAGGACCTGGTGCTACATAAACATACAACTACTAGTTCAATACAAAACAACAAACAACACCACAGAGCTAGGACAGAAGTTTGTCTTAGCCATGTAAAGTGCACAGTGTGCAGCTAGGTGCAAACAGAGCATAGACAAGACAGTGCAAAAAAGACAATAAATACAATAAAGACAACACAAAAGAACACAGGACACTTAGCGCTGAAAGGAAATAAAAGAACGTGTACTGGAATGTAAGTGAAATAAAATAAGATAAAGTGAAATGATGTAGAAAAAAAGAAAAAAGTATTGTGCAAAAATACACAGCAGCAGTTGAGGTAGTGCAAATAGAATAAACATAAGTATAACTATAGCAGCGGATGACAGGTAGAGGTAGTGCAGTAAGTAATGAACAATATAAATTGTGCGTGTGTGTGCGTCCACACAGTCAAGAGAGAGTGTGTGTATCTGTGTGTGAGAGAGACAGAGAGTTAATATACAGTTCAGTCCTGAGTGAGAGTGTGTGTGTGTGTGTGTGTGTGAGTGTAGAACAGTTCAGTCCTGAGTGAGAGTGTGTGTGTGTGTGTGTGTGTGAGAGAGTGTAGAACAGTTCAGTCCTGAGTGAGAGTGTGTGTGTGAGAGAGTGTAGAACAGTTCAGTCCTGAGTGAGAGTGTGTGTGTGTGTGTGTGTGTGAGAGAGTGTAGAACAGTTCAGTCCTGAGTGAGAGTGTGTGTGTGAGAGAGTGTAGAACAGTTCAGTCCTGAGTGAGAGTGTGTGTGTGTGTGTGAGAGAGTGTAGAACAGTTCAGTCCAGAGTGAGAGTGTGTGTGTGTGTGTGAGAGAGTGTAGAACAGTTCAGTCCTGAGTGAGAGTGTATGTGAGAGTGTAGAACAGTTCAGTCCCGGGTGTTGAGGAGCCTGATGGCTTGAGGAAAGAAACTGTTACACAGTCTGGTTGTGAGGGCCCGAATGCTCCGGTACCTCTTTCCAGATGGCAGGAGGGTGAAGAGTGTGTGTGAGGGGTGTGTGGGGTCAGCCACAATGCTGATGGCTTTGCGGATGCAGCGTGCGGTGTAAATGTCTGCGATAGAGGGGAGAGAGACTCCGATGATCTTTTCAGCTGTCCTCACTATCCGCTGAAGGGTCTTGCGATCCGAGATGGTGCAGTTCCCAAACCAGGCAGTGATGCAGCTGCTCAGGACGCTCTCGATGGTCCCTCTGTAGAACACAGACAGGATGGGGGAAGGGAGATGGGCTTTCCTCGGCCTCCTCAGGAAGTAGAGGCGCTGCTGGGCTTTCTTGGTGATGGAGCTGGTGTTGAGTGACCAGGTGAAGTTCTCCGCCAGATGGACACCAAGGAATTTGATGCTCTTGACGATCTCCACAGAGGAGCCATCGATGGACAGCGGAGAATGGTCACACTGTGCTCTCCTGAAGTCAACAACCATCTCTTTGGTCTTGTCGACGTTCAGGGAGAGGTTGTTGGCTCTGCACCAGGCTGTTAGATGTTGCACCTCCTCTCTGTATGCTGACTCGTTGTTCTTGCTGATGAGACCCACCACGGTCGTGTCATCAGCGAACTTGACGATGTGGTTGGAGCTGTGCATTGCTGCACAGTCGTGAGTCAGCAGAGTGAACAGCAATGGACTGAGCACACAGCCCTGAGGTGCTCCAGTGCTCAGTGTGGTGGTGCTGGAGATACTGCTCCCGATCCGGACTGACTGAGGTCTCCCAGTCAGGAAATCCAGGATCCAGTTGCAGAGAGAGGTGTTCAGGCCCAGGAGACTCAGCTTCTTAATCAGCTGCTGAGGGATGATTGTGTTGAATGCTGAACTGAAATCTATGAACAGCATTCGAACGTAGCAGTCTTTACAGTCCAGGTGTGTGAGGGCCAGATGGAGGGTTTTGGTGATGGCGTCTTTCGTGGAACGGTTAGGACGATACGCAAACTGCAAGGGGTCCAGTGAGGGTGGTAGCTGTGACTTGATGTGCCTCATGACGAGCCTCTCGAAGCATTTCATCACGATTGGTGTGAGTGCAACGGGACGGTAGTCATTGAGGCAGGAAACCGTGGACTTCTTTGGCACAGGGACGATGGTCGTTGTCTTGAGGCACGTAGGGATGATGGAGCTGCTCAGCGAGATGTTGAAGATGTCAGTGAAGACATCTGCTAGCTGCTCCGCACACTCCCTGAGAACTCTGCCAGGAATGTTGTCTGGTCCAGCGGACTTCCGTGGGTTAACTCTGTATAGAGTTCTCTTCACGTCAGCCGTGGTGAGACAAAGCACCTGGTCATTAGGAGGAGGGATGGTCTTCCTCGCTGTTGTGTTGTTCTGTGCCTCAAACCGAGCGTAGAAGTCGTTCAGCGCATCTGGAAGGGAGGCGACACTGTCACAGACAGGTGAAGTTGTCCTGTAGTTGGTGATCGCCTGAATGCCCTGCCACATGCGCCGGGAGTCTCTGCTGTTCTGGAAGTGGCCATGGATTCTCTGGGCGTGTGCACACTTCGCCTCTCTGATGGCTCGGGACAGTTTGGCCTTGCTGTTTTTAAGGCCGCCCTGTCCCCCGATCTGAAGGCAGAGTCTCTCGATTTCAGGAGAGCACGCACTTTCGCAGTCATCCACGGCTTCTGGTTGGAGCGTGTTGTGATGGTCTTGGAGACAGTCACGTCATCGATGCATTTCCCGATGTAGCTGGTCACTGATGCTGTGTATTCCTCCAAGTCAATAGAGTCGCCGTTGGTTGCAGCCTCCCTAAACATGTCCCAGTCAGTGCACTCAAAACAGTCCTGAAGAGCAGAGATGGCTCCTGTTGGCCAGGCTTTAACCTGTTTCAGAACCGGTTTAGAGCGGTCTGACGAGTGGTCTGTATGCTGGAATCAACATAACAGAGATGTGGTCTGAGTAGCCGAGGTGGGGGCGGGGCTCCGCACGATACGAGCCGGGAATGTTTGAATAAACAACATCCAGCGTGTTCGTCCCTCTCGTAGCAAAGTCCACATGCTGATGGAATTTAGGGAGCACTGTTCTGAGATTTGCATGATTGAAATCTCCGGCGATGATGAACAGTCCGTCGGGGTGAGCATTCTGCAGCTCGCTAATAGCTCCGTACAGCTCACACAGAGCCTCCTTAGCATTAGCGCTGGGTGGAATGTACACTCCGATAATGAGAGTAGTGGTGAATTCCCGGGGTAAATAAAAAGGTCTGCATCTAACAGTTACAAACTCCACTACCGATGAGCAGTAGTTAGACACAAGCACAGAGTCCTTACACCATGCCGTGTTGATGTAAACACACACGCCACCACCGCGAGTCTTACCGCACAGAGCTGCATTCCTGTCGGCACGAAACACGGTTAGTCCGGCTAGCTGAATGGCGGCGTCCGGAACTCTGTCGCTGAGCCACGTCTACGTGAAAACAAAGACGCAGCAGTCTCTGAACTCACGCCGTGTAGTTTGCTGGAGTCGGATGTAGTCCAGTTTATTATCCAGTGAGCAGACGTTGGACAAGATGATGGAAGAGAGTGCCGGCCGGCTAGGGTTGGTTGTTAGCCTAGCACGGACACCCGCTCTTTTACCGCGCTTCCGCTTCCTCGAACAACGCTTGCGACGTCCTCTCTTCCGGCCACCGGCATCAGGCGACGCCGAGGATTGAAGGCCTGGACTTCGCAGCAAGCCGAGTTCGCGAAGTTTGCAGAGTAGTTCATCATGCAAGTTAGTAACTGCATGATTTCTGTACCGTAATATCGTCTGGCGGTCGTATACATGAACAACACTGACTTTGGCGTCCATGCACTTTAAGTTTAGCGCTAAAACAAAAAGAAAGCACCATTTTGGTTCCGGAGTGGCCGCTGCGTGCTACTGCCGCGCCGCCATCTTGGAGTAATTGTGATAAGAAATGACTTGTTTATTTAAAGAAGAGAGGAGTTAAACAGATGAAGAAAATAAAAAAATGAATAAAAATCAATGAAGACATTTTTTGGGATAAGAAGAGGTGTACCTTGTGGAGGTGTCCAAGTAGATTATTTTAGTACTAGATTTGGGTCACAGGGTCACATGACCTAGAAGCTATTGAAGAAATAGTAGGGTTTTTTTTAAAATAAAAATTAAAATAAAAATAAAAAAGAGATTTTTTGGGATACAAAGAGGTGTACCTTGTGGAGGTGTCCAAATAGATTATTTTGGTACTAGTTTAGGGTCACATGACCTAGAAGCTATTGAAGAAATAGTGTTTTTTTTTTTTTAAATTAAAATGAAAAGAAAAATAAAAGAAGAGATTTTTTGGAATACAAAGAGGTGTACCTTGCGGAGGTGTCCAAATAGATTATTTTAGTACTAGTTTTGGGTCATAGGGTCACATGACCTAGAAGCTATTGAAGAAAGTGTTTTTTTTTAAATTAAAAGAAAAAGAAAAATAAAAGAAGAGATTTTTTGGAATACAAAGAGGTGTACCTTGTGGGGGTGTCCAAGTAGATTATTTTACTACTAAATTTGGGTCACAGGGTCACATGACCTAGAAGCTATTGAAGAAATAGTGTTTTTAAATAAAAATAAAAGAAGAGATTTTTTGGGATCAAAAGAGTGTGGGGAAAAAAAAAACCTTTTTTTGTGGCAAAAACCTTGTGGGAGCATCCAATTAGATTATTTTGGTACTAGTTTGGGGTCACAGGGTCACATGACCTAGAAGCTGTTGAAGAAATAGTAGGGTTTTTTTTAAAATTAAAATTAAAAGAAAAATAAAAGAAGAGATTTTTTGGAATACAAAGAGGTGTACCTTGCGGAGGTGTCCAAATAGATTATTTTAGTACTAGTTTTGGGTCACAGGGTCACATGACCTAGAAGCTATTGAAGAAATAGTGTTTTTAAAAAAATTAAAATTAAAATAAAAGAAGAGAAGAGATTTTTTGGGATAAGAAGAGGTGTACCTTGTGGAGGTGTCCAAGTAGTTTATTTTTTTTTTGTACTAGTTTTGGTTCATAGGGTCACATGACGTAGAAGCTGTTGAAGAAATAGTAGGGGTTTTTTTAAATAAAAATTAAAATAAAAATAAAAGAAGAGATTTTTTGGGATCAAAAAAGGTGTACCTTGTGGAGGTGTCCAAGTAGATTATTTTAGTACTAGTTTGGGGTCACAGGGTCACATGACCTAGAAACTACTGAAGGAATAGTTATTTTTTTTTCAGTCGTACAGAAATTTGTCGACGGTCCCTAAACTTCCGCTTCCGAATGTCTAATGTCTGAATATCAAGCTAACTTCACCGTGGTCGCACACACTAAACAATTTACATCCGGTTAGATTAACCGTGCTTTCAGCACTCTTTAAGTGATATTTTAAACGCTTTAGTAAAATTCTTAATGGGTCTTTTTCCCTAGTAGTGATCAAACTCTAGAAACAATACTTCATGTTATTGAACATGTAACTTTCATTTTTTACGCGAATTCTCGCGCGATTGATAGAAAATGGCTTCCGACAAAGGTATGGATTGAATTTATCTTTAATTTAACTAACTTCGTTACTTTGTTTTAATGGCTAATTTACCATTTATTTCTGATAGATATAAGCAAATATCTTGTAACTGAGCGATGTTTTAGGAGCGATGAGTCTTGATGGTCTGCTTGAGAAAGTGAAACTAAGGGTTTTGTGAAACGATAAAAGAGGCTCACGAGGTTTAAGAGTTCTTCCAGAAGTGGCGTATTTATTTAATGCACAGGATTTCTGTGTCTTCTACAGAATAAGCAAGCTGTTATTTCCCTTTTCTTAAAATAAATAATGAACTATTCAATGCGCAGCATTACATCAGTATCTCAGCTATTTCTCGCTATAAGCACAAAATATCAGTGCCGCATTTCATCGCATCATTGAGGAAGTTAACAATATGAAGTGATACAGGGAATGTAACAGTCCAGCAGATACATCAGTATGTATTTCTGATTATATGACTAAACTGAAATGACACACATTGGCTACAGTGGATATCACTTTTTTCCCTAAAACTTTTTCCTTGTGCTTTTCACAACATACACCTGATATTCACTTCCGCATGTGAACCATACCCAATCTGACACAAACATAAGCATTAAGATGGTGGTGCAGACTTAATTCTGTCTTATAGGAGCATTGCTGCTGCGCTGTTCTTTGAGCATGAGAAATACATTTACTATGGACAGTCTGTCTGGTGCCTGTCTTTTATAAGATATAGATTTGCTAAAAAATTTTAGCATGTTTGAAATAAATGTTTTTTTTTTTGTTTTGCTTAGTTTTTTTTCATTTTAGATTTTAGAAATCATCACTAGATGGTTTTTTGTTGACAAAAAGACAACAAAATTTTCTGGAAATTTCAAATATTTCTCCAATATTTCTGAATTATCCATTATAAGCAACCTATAGAGTACAGCATAAGTCAAGTGGAAAAGGAACACCCTTTTTATACTTCTACTTTAACTTTGTTTTTACAGCCCACAAAGCGAGCGTTTAGCATAATTTGTAAAGTGTGCATAGTGTGGGAAGACATGTTATTACACAGGTGTATTTCTGCTTTCGCTTATGAACTATTGAAAATGGCATCGAACAAAGGTACGGATTAAATTTTTCCTTATTTAAACTAACTTTTATTACTTTGTCCATTATTATAATACAATTCTTTTGCTAGATAAAATGCACATCATTAGTCTAAGAGGAACAAATTCGTAGAGCAATTTTGTGAACCACTAAAAATAGAGGTGGCTCAGATGTAGGGGATAGTGGGGCATAATTTTATTTATTATAAATAAAGCATACTCAAACTTGTACATAGAATATATAGCAAAGATGGTTTGTTTGTTTGTTTATTTGCTTATTGTTTAATTATCCATCTGTATTAGCTATATATTAATTCGTTTAGTTTATACTTTCACTGTTTTACCCACATCATCTGGATACAACAGTTATTCTGAAACCTTTCTATCAGAACCAGCATTAACTTCCTCAGCAATTTGATCAACAGTAGCTTGTCTGTTGGATCGGATCACACGGGCTAGCCTTCTCTCCCAACGTGCATCAGTGAGCCGTGGCCGCCCATGAACGTGTCGCTGGTTCACCACTGTTCCTTCCTTGGACCACTTTTGATAGATACTGACCACTGCAGACCGGGAACACCCCACAAGAGCTGCAGTTTTGGAGATGCTCTGATCCAGTGGTCTAGCCATCACAATTTGGCCCTTCATCAAACTCGCTCAAATCCTTACGCTTGTGCATTTTTCCTGCTTCTAACATCAACTTTGAGGACAAAATGTTCACTTGCTGTCTAATATATCCCACCCACTAACAGGTGCCATGATGAGGAGATCATCAGTCTTATTCACTTCACCTGGCAGTGCTCAGAATGTTATGCCTGATTGGTGTATGTTTTATCGAAACACTTCAATTTAGCTATTGTTAATTCTGTCAATCACTGAATGATGCCAGTTTAGTTTCAGTTCTTATCAAGTTTCTGTGTTCTTTTCTTTTCTTATTATTGTAACATGTGGTAATTTGTGGACATTTGTAATGGTTACAGTGTGCTTCAGTTTATAAGACACAAAAACAACGTTATGTGTTTAAGCCTTTTTAAAGATAATCTAATTTAAGTCTCCAAATGCCTAGTAAAGTTTTATAAATGTCTATATATATAAAGCAAATGAAAGAACTAAATCACCAATTAATTCACTATAAATTTTATATAATAAAATAGGTCGCAAGAAAGAAAAAGGCCAAAGATATAGAAATTAGTTTTGTGGTGTGGATATTACTTGATATCATGTTTATTAAAGTAACATCTAATCATCTGGGCTAGACATTACATTAAAATAAACAGGATGATCACAGTTCACTTCACCCTCCCCAAAACTATATTATTCATACTTTGTTGAAGACTTCTGGTAGTTTGAGTAACTGTGCTCTGATTTTTGTATTGTCTGATTTCTACACAGACGCAACAATGCCTAGGATAAGGAGGGAAATTAACAGCCCACCTTCCAAAAGTAAGTGAAACTACATTCATTTTAAAAACACAGGCCAACAGATGATATACACACATAGAAAGAGACAGATGCACCCATGTTAATTTGCTCGTTCTCCCACAGTCCTGCTGCAGACTGCTCCTGCTATACCACAACCCCACTTCCCACAGAAATTATCAACAAATTTATTTCACAGGTCCAGTTATGACGCAAAAAGTCATGACTAAATCTAGGAATCAATCTGTCCGATACTTCATTTTGTGAAACACTTTTAACTATTAACTACACTTTTCATTATAGCTATAACTAATTGATTCACTCTATATTAAAATATGTCAGTGTCATGCATTCTGGTCATAATTTTTATTTCCATTTTTCAAACTCTGAATGTGGCATTAATAGTTATGGTCTTGTAACTTATCTACTTTTAATATAATTTTTACAGTGTCTGAGCTGAGGATTGTTCTGTTTGGAAAGAGTCTCAAAAACACCAGCATGGTAGGAAATTTTATACTGGGAACATCTGCATTTCAGACTGGAGATCCTCCAGATTCAGTCAAGCAACACAGTAAGAGTGGACATGTGGAAGGAACGTACATCACCATCATCAATGCAGCTCATTTATTTAACTCACAACCAAAACCTGAGGAACTTAAAGAGTGTGAAGATCTTTGTGCTCCAGGACCTCATGCATTTTTACTTGTGATAGAGCCTGACGACTTCACAGAGGAAGACAACCACCAACTGGAATTCTTTCTTAACTGCTTCAGTAAACAAGCACTAAAGTATGCCTTTGTGATTGGTATAACACAGGATTCTGGGGTACGGTCAAATGCTTTTGAAAAGTTAATAGTGGAATGTGGTCACAGGTATTGTAAATATAAGCAACTACAGAAAAATAAGAAATCACGTTGTCAGCTTTTTGAAGAAATCAGAAGCATGGTCAAAAAGAATGGAGGAGAGTTTCTTATTTGTGAGAGTTTTAAAGACGTGTGTGATGAAAACCTTGAAAGAGAGGCTGAGAGGACAACACCAGATCTTTCTGATGACACAAAGCAAAAATCATCTTCAGTGGGAAATGTCTTGGGTAAAATTGGTAAGTTTACAGAAGTCTGCTTTTCCTTTTGTAAACATAAAAAAAAAGATCAGGATTAAATAACAAGTTTGAAGATCCCTTTTCCCTTTGTGAAAGATAACTGTTTTGCGCTAGACAACTTTTATACAGTGGGTAAAATAAGTATTAAACACATCACCATTTTTCTCAGTAGACATCATTTTTAAAGGTGCTACTGATATTACATTTTCATCAGATGTTGGTAACAACCCTTGCAATTCAAACATGCAAAGAAATCAAACCATAGATGTCCATAAATTAAGTTATGTGTGATAATGTAAAATAACACAGGGAAAAAGTACTGAACATGCTTAAGACTTCAAGATGCCTCATGTATGATGAAACTAGTTGCATGCATTGCTCTGGTGTGATTTTGGGCGATTCTTCCACACATAGTCTTCAAATCTTGAAGGATCCGTGGGCCTCTTTTATGAACTCTGATCTTTAGTTCTTTCCATAGATTTTCAGTTGGATTCAAGCAGCTTTATTTTCTTTCTCTGAAACCAATTGATAGTTTCCTTGGCTGTGCGCTTGGGATCATTGTCTTGCTGAAATGTCCACCCTCATTTCATCTTCATCATCCTTGTAGATGGCAGTAGATTTGTATTAAGAATGTCTTGGTACATTTTTCCATTAATCCTTCCTTTAATTATATGAAGTTTGCCAGTAGTGTATGCTGAAAAAGTTGTCCCACACCATGACGTTCCCACCTCCAAACATCATTGCTGGTATGGTGTTTTTGGGGTGATGTGCAATGCCATTTGTCCTCCAAACATGGTGTGTATTATGGCATCCAAAGCTTTCAATTTTGTTCTCATCTGACCAGACTATATCCTCCCAGTATTTCACAGGCTTGTCCAAATGTTGTGCAGCAAACTTTGAACAAGCTTCAACATGCTTTTTCTTCTGCAATGTAGTCTTGTGTGGTGAGTGTGCATACAGGCCATGGTAGATGAGTGCATTACTTATTGTTTTCATTGAAACAATTATACCTGCAAATTCCAGGTGTTTTTCAAGCTGTCCACAAGTGGTCATTAGCTCTTGGACAACTCTTCTGATAATTCTTTTCACTCCTTTGTCAGAAATCTTGTGAGGAGCACCTGGTTGTGGCTGGTTTATGGGGAAATGATGTTCTTTCCACTTCCGGATTATGGAAGTAATTATTTAACAGTGCTCACTGGAACATTCAGAAGTTTTGAAATCCTTCTGTAACTGATGCTATCAGTATGTTTTGTAACAATAAGGTTGTGAAGGTCTTGAGAGAGCTCTTTGCTTTTACCCATCAACAGATGTTTCCTGTATGCCACCTTGGTAAAGAGACACATTTTTATAGGCCATCAGTTGGGACTGAAGCAGCTGATATTAATTTGCACTGACCAGGGGCAGGATTGCTTTCTAATTACTGATTGATTTCATCTTGGCTTTCCATGCCTTTTTGCACCTCCCTTTCTTCATGTGTTCAATAATTTTTCCCTGTGTCATGTCACATTATTACATAACTTAATTTATTAACATCTCTGGTTTGATTTCTTTGAATGTTTGGATTTCATGGTTTGTTTCCAACACCTGTTGAAAATTTCATGTCACTAGCACCTTTAGAAATATATTCACTGAGAAAAATGGTGATGTTTTCAATACTTATTTTACCCGCTGTATAAATATAAGGTCTAAGATTATGATATCTTTAAAAAAAAAATAGTGGTACACTATTAAAGTAACATGTAACTAATCACCTGGGTTAGACATTACATTAAAATAAACAGGATGATCACTGTACAATCTAACTTCCCCCTCCCCAAAACTATATTACTGACACTCTGATAAAGAATTAGACTTAGACTAAAAATTCGATTTTTAGTAAGCTGTGATCTGATTTTTGTATTGTCTGATTTCTACACAGATGCAGTAATGACTAGGAAGAGAAAACAAAGTAAGAGCCCACCTCCCAAAAGTAAGTGGAACTGATAAGAAGCAACGGATGATATGCACACACACACACACATTCTCAACTCAATGAGAGAGAGAGAGAGAGAGAGAGAGAAATGCACCAATATTAATTTGCTTATTCTCCCACACTCCTCCAGCAGACACCCCCACCTCCCACAAAAATGCAAAAATGACCAACAATTTTTTTTCACATGGATCCAGTTATGATGCAAACTGAAAAATGTTTGGAAAAATAAATAAAATAATAATTTAAAGTCATGAATAAATCTAGGAATCAATCTGCCTGATACTTCATTTTGTGAAACCCTTTTAACTATTAACTTCCCTTTTAATTATTGATATAACTAATGGATTCACTTTATATTAAAACATGTGAGTGTCATGCATCCTGGTAATGGTTTTTATTTCTTGTTTGTTTAGGTGGTTTCTGTTGCCATTTTTCAAACTCTGTCTGAATGTGGCATTAATAGTGAAGGCCTTGTAATTTGTATTTTTTATATAATTTTTACAGTGTCTGAGCTGAGGATTATTCTGTTGGGGAAGAGTCTCCAAAATACCAGCATGGTAGGAAATGTTATACTGGGAAGAGCTGTATTTCAGACTGAAGATCCTCCAGATTCAGTCAAGCAGCACAGTGAGAGAGCCAGTGGACATGTAAAAGGAACGTACATCACCATCATCAATGCAGCTAATTTATTTAACTCGCCACTAAAACCTGAGGATCTGAAAGAGTGTGTATATCTTTGTGCTCCAGGACCTCATGCATTTTTACTTGTGATACAGCCTCACGACTTCACAGAGGAAGACAACCACCAACTGGGATCATTACTAAAATGCTTCAGTAAACAAGCGCTAAACTATGCCTCTGTGATTGGTATAACACAGGATTCTAAAGTGGCCAAATCTGGAGGACAGTCAGAAGCTTCTCAAAGGTTAATAGAGGAATGTGGTCAGAGGTATTGTGTATATAAGCAAATAGAGAAAAATAAGAAATCACATTGTCAGCTTTTTGATGACATCAGCAGTGTGGTCAAAGAAAATGAAGGAAAGTTTCTCATATGTGAAAGTTTTAAGGATGTGCATGATGAAAACCTTGAGACAGTGGGAGAGCGAACAAGACCAGATCTTTCTGATGACACAAAGGAGAAATCATCTTTTATGGGAAATGTCTTGGGTAAACTTGGTAAGTTCACAAAAGTCTACTTTGCCTTTTGTATACATTAAGCCAAATGAATCTTCAGGAAAATTCGTTTTCCAAGTACAGCTGTTCTAGAGTGAGCAGTACTGCCTCTTTTTTGTTTAGATTTTTTTGTTGGCTAAACCCGTAAAGCATAGCCATTTAACTGAAAGCAGGGTAAAACTTTGTTTTTTACAAGTAAAAAAGTAAAAAAATTTTACTTTTACTTTTAGTTTACTTGGAAAAATGTTAACACCAATTTGTTATTGGTAGTGTTATTTTAAGTGTAGTGTTAATGGTCTTGTTATTTATTTAATTCAAGGTTCATTCCTGTCAGAGCAAAAGACGTGAACACACGGCAGGGAGTATTTAATGTGTGTGCTGCTAATCATAGAAAGAGATTAATCAGGTAGACTGATAACAAGAAATACAATATAATTCCTTTAGTCAGTTTTTTAGTACTTTTAAAGTGCAATGTCCAAGTATGAATGTAAAAGTAAAGTGTTTAAAGGAAGAATTGTAAATCAGGAGGAAAGTTTGCATATGGTTTGCTTTTTTTTTTTAATCACAAAAACCTGGGATTTTAACATGGCTGTGTAAACATTTTATATTCACTGTATACACTAACTGTCCGCTTTAATAGGAACAACTGCACATCTATTTATTAATAAAGTTGTCATGTGACAGCAGAAAAAACACAAAATATTGCAGATATAGGTCAGATGCAGGATTTACAATAATAATTTTATTATTTTTTAAATAAATGTTATGAAAAATTAGAAATGTATCAATGTCTATGAATTTGAATAAATGAAATCTATTGAATATATATTCTTAATTTTTTAATCATTAATTATGGATTTAAATGAGAGCAAAGCAGTTTTATAACAGAGCTTTTTTTTTTTTACAAGCAGATTTAAATGTTTATTTTCCCATTTTCATTCTATTTCAGTGCCAAGAAGTGATTCCTCATTGCCAGAGCTGAACTTGGTGTTGTGTGGAAGTGATGAAGCACTGAAGACCTCCATATCAGATCTCATATTGAGCCTGAGAAAGGTGAAGACTGGAGAAGTCTGTGGACACCGTCTCAGGCTGGAGGTGATGCCAGCTCTCTACAACACTCAGCTCTCAGACAAGGAAGTGATGAACAAGATTCTCCACTGTTTCTCTCTTGATAATCCTGTCCACGCTTTTCTTTTCATCGTTCCTGTTGGTCCTCTCACAGATGATGAGAAAGGAGAAATCGAGATGATTCAGAGAACATTTGGTTCAAGTGTCTGTGATCACAGTGTAGTTCTTTTTACCAACAAGAACTTTAATGAAGCTGCTGCAATTAACTTTGTAGAACAAAGTTCGGAAATGGAAGAACTTCGATGCCTGTGTGGGGACAGATATATGATCTTGAAGAAAAGAAAAAAAAATAGACAGAAGCAGGTGGCAGAACTGTTAGAACAAGTAACAAATATGAAGAAGATTTATTCTCTCCAAATGTATATTGAGGCACAGAAAGATGGAGCAAGACAGCCACTAGAGGAGGAACTGGCTAAAATGAAAAACAGAATCAGGCAACAACAGGGAACATGTGAGTTTTTATCTCTAAAACATAAAAGATAAGTTATGGAATGTCTGTTTTTTTTATATTATTATATTCCTTTTTTGCACATAATCTATGTAAAGAAATATTTCATACTTGTTATTCATACTGAAATCTTACATATACCAAGTTTCAGTCTTCTTAATATTTGTAGTTATAACTTGGCACACACACACAGACACACACTAGTCGTACTATCCTTGTGATATACTTATTAATGCTACACATAAATCTGACCCTAATCTTAACTTCAGTAACCATAAGGAAAGTGTTGAACTCTTTTAGTTTTTTTTTTTTTTTTTTTTTTTTTTTTTAAAAAGCCACATTTTTTGTAAAAACAAAACCCCACAGAAAACAAGCAATAAACAAAACAACCAAACACAAACAAACAAAAACAAAACAAACAGTTTTTCTTATGGAGAATGGGTAATTGTCCCCACAAACTCAAAGCTGTCAGAATTTCCTATAAAGGACATTTGGTTCCAACCGAGAAAGAATATTAATATAAATGTTTCATTTGAAATCAGATGTTGAATTAATAAGCCACTATGTTATTTTCAGGTGCTGAGGGTGAAAACTCTGACTCCAATTGTTTGAGATTATTTCTGATTGGGAAAATAGGAAATGGGAAGAGTGCAACAGGAAACACCATTCTAGGAAGAGAAGAATTTGAGAGTGACCTCTGCATGAATTCTATGACAAAAATGTGTCAGAAGGGCATTGGAGAAGTGCAGGGCAGATCAGTAGCTGTTGTGGACACTCCAGGACTCTTTGACACCACACTCTCAAATGAAGAGGTAGCAGAAGAAATTGGGAAGTGTGTCTCAATGCTGGCACCAGGACCCCATGCCTTCATCATTGTGCTGAGTGTGGGAAGGTTTACTGAGGATGACAAAGTAACACTGAATCTGATTAAGAAGATGTTTGGTCCTGAGGCTGCAAAGTACAGTATAGTGCTGTTTACTGGAGGAGATAAACTGAAAAATAAAACACTTGAAGAGTATCTCAAAACTGGTAATAGTCCATATGTGAACAAGTTAATCAAAGACTGTGGTGGAAGAGTTCATTTGTTTAATAACTGTACAGAAGATACCACTCAAGTTAACAAGCTTCTCCAAATGATTGAAGAAATGATAAATTTCAACAGAGACAATTACTTTACTAATGAGATGTTTGAGATGGCAGAGATGTCGATACAACAGAAACAAAAGCAGATACTGAAAGAGATTGAGGATAAAATGCAAGCTGAAAAAGAGGCTCTGAAGGTCAGATATGAAGAAGAACTGGAACAGGTGAGGAAGAATATGGATAAAGAGAGAGAGATGTTGGAAGAGGAAAGATGTAAAAGAGAAAACATATTTAAAGAGAAGGAAGAAGCACTGAGGCAAGAATATGAGAAGAGAGAAGAAGAACAGAAAGAGAAATGGAAAAAAGAGAACCAAAGAAGAGAAGAAGAGGAAAAACGACAGACTGAAGAAAATAAACGCAGGATGGATGAGATGAAGAAAGAACTAGAAACTCAAAAAGCTAAATTTTTCCAACAGCAAACTGAAAGAGAAGAGGAGGACAGAAAAAGGGCAGAGAAAGAGAGAGAGATTAAAGAACACTTTGAGCAAAAACAAAAGGAAGCACTTACACAACTAAAACTCAAACAGGAAGAAGAGGTCAGAAGGAGAGATGAGGAAGAGCAAAAGAGAAGAAAAGAACAGGAAGAAGAGAGAGAAAAATGGAAGAGAAAAATGAAGGAGGCAGAAAATGATAAAAAAGAAATTAAGGAAGATATTGAAAGGGAACTGAGAGAACGGGAGATGCAATGGAAAGAGCAGATGAGAGAGAGGGATGATGAAGACAAGAGAACTAAAGAGAGACACGCTGAAGAACTGAGAGCACAAGAGGAAAATCAGGAGCAAATGAGGAAAGAATTTGAAAGGGAAAGAGAACGAGAGAGAAATGAGTGGCAAGAGACAACAAAGAGGAAACAAGATCAATTAGAGAAAGAGTATACGGAAAGCAAAAAGAAAATAACGCAGGAGTATGAGGAACGGGAAAAAGAGAGGAAAGAAGATTGGAATAAAAGAATCCAAGAGGAAGATGAAAGAAGAGAAGAAGAGATACAGAGACTGAAAGAGGAGATAGAAGCAGAAAGACAAGAGGAGATAAAAAGGAGAGAGAAAGAAGACAAAGACCGTGATAAAATGAAAAATGACTATAAGAGGAAAATGAAAGAAATGAAGAACAAATATCAGGATGGGGCTAGAAGGAGAGCTGAGGAGATCAATGACCTAAAAGAAAAACACAAAAATCATATACAAGAATTGATTAACAAACATGAACATGATTATAAGCTTCTCAAGGATCTGTATGAAAGTACCAATAAAGAATCAGGTGAAGAATCTGATTGGTGCGTTATCCTGTGAAAGCCTGATCATACTTTTTTGACATTTACATTCATGAGACAAAAAAAATCTACATTTTACTACTTTTCCTTCTCCTAATCATTATTAATGTAGAGTTCCTAGTCTTATTATTATGTCTACATTTGAAGCTGATGGCATCTAATTGTGCTGTAAGTTGACAGGAAGAGGTTTGTTCTCAAGCACATATCCAGTTTCATTGAGATGCAGTGTATTCATGTTTAATGTTCTTGGTTGCTTCATTTATTAAGCTTACACAATACAAAATCGTGTTTAGTGTGTTTAACACGCTACACAAATTACACATACAAGTCACTGTAGATTTTATTTTATTTTAAACGTCTGAAGCATGTAATACACAAATGCTTTAAACAAAATGGGTGTGGAGTTTAAAAAAAGATGTGGGGCTCTTCACAGTCTGTGCAGATTTATTTTGTTGTTAGACTAAAGAGTAATACACTCAGTGTTCTTTTTCAAGAAAAAGAAAGACTTTTCAGAGATATGCTGGGCTAAACATTTAGTTCTGTTTCACCCTTTTCTTCTTCTTGCCCTTTACAAGTTGGAACTGTTAGCCAACACTGCTTTGCCTGCAGCTTACAGAACAAGAAGTATGACACAAACGGCCTTTGTTGTACTGAAGGGAAGACTATTCCTCCTGCTGTTATCATAATGATTTCTCTGTTCCTGGTCTGATCTTCAGAGAATCTGAATGGTTCCAGAACAATAACTTAAAAGGAAAACTGGAGAAATAATATACATCAAGATGGATGGATTCTTAGCTACACCCTGAAAAAGAGAAAAAGAAGAACATGAACACTGATGTTGTTGAGACTTCAGAAAGGGGAAGGAGGTTATTTGGTGGGTTGGTTCCGTGTGATGATACAATAGCAACTGAACACTTTGTGATATGAGGAGGTGGTCTTAGACATCTTGTTCTGTGACACTGAGAATCCAATCTGAATATGACCGTGGGATGAGTGGATGTAATAGATATAAAGGGATGGGGTTTTGGGGATTGGATACAGAGAGAGGAAAGGAGTGGAGGCTTTACTGACTGACATCTTTGTAAGGTGTGTGTAACGTCTAAGATTTTGAGTATGTTACGGGGATCATGTATGTTTTGTATTAATCATATTTTACATTTAGAAATTTGGTAATACTTCAACGTATAATTAACACTCTTCATATTATGCCTGTTACCCAGACACTGGTACATTACTATAATTATATTAACTATCATATTATTCCATTGATATGTGTTAGTCATGTGCCACAGAAACCTTGTAAATGTAAATGTATTAATGAATATTAATAAATATTCATTGTAGTAATACTGAAAGTTATTTATGTTTATCTTGATGTTCTGCATTGTGCTCTTTGAGGGCTTTCCAGCCTAAAGTTATGGGAGTGCTATGAACGTTGTTCTGATATATTTTCATTCTGTTATTATTTTTCATGAATCTGTATTGTAATGTTGTTTGATTACAGGAAGCGGATATGTGATTAATGAGAGAATCATCAATCAGAAGCTCAAATTATGTCAATAAGAAATCTATTAAATGAAATGTTTTTGTTGACTTAACTAACTTGATGTTTATATCGCTGGATATGTATTCACTATTTCTTTTAAATAAATCATAAACTATATTAGCAAGATGTCTGATTTATTGTGCATAAATACAGCTGATTGTGAGCTCTTCCTACACCTTACTAGGAGAAATGGACGATAACAAGCCTCAGTTAAAACTGTATCAGCTTTACATCAAGCTACACTTACACAGTTTTCTAGGGAATTGATCTTGTTGGTCATGGTATTAGAGAACATGCCTTTAGTTCTCCTGAAAACTTGCTTCTGTTTCTTGCATTTATGCAAGACAACTTTCAATATGTTTTAGCTAAAGGTCATATATATTTCTTATATTACTGCACTGACCCTTCAAACATTTCTCTGTGACATTTAATTTTTTAGAGAAATTAATATAATCTATTTTTATTGACAGACAAATGCAGAAAGCATTAAAACAAACATTTAAGGCAAAATGTATATAAATATAAAACAAAAATAATGACCGTATATATTTCCTGAACCAATCCTTGATAAATGACAATGAAATAATATCTTTAACGTAACTATTTAATCTAAAATATTATTTATAACCGATTCTGTGAGGACTGTTAAGGAAAACACCATATAACCAATTTAGTATATCGCTCAGACATGAGATTATTGATCAGGAGTGATACAAAAACTAATATTTAAATAAATAAAGACTGCAGAATAAGTGAAGAACTGCAGAAGTGTAAAAACCTGTTTATTAGACTTGTTCTGTCCAAGGAGCATGAAATATCCTCAAACATATTCCATCATAACACATTAAAGTCTACATTCAAACCTCAGCTTTTCACCAAATCAGATCAGTTAAATAAATCAAGCTTAAAATAAAAAAGAACACATTATAAACATTTCCCACATTCTTTCTCGTCTTTACCTACAAACAGTTTATTACAAAGTATACAAAAGTCCAGGAAGTGACAGGGAGAATGTGTGAGTCTCTGAGAGTAGAAGAATCCACACTGAAAGTGCCGTTAAGCGCGAGTGTGTCCTTACTGCACCCTGTACTTATAGAACCAGCAGAGGCCTTTAGTGAAGTTCCAGCCCAGTGTGACGGAGAGGATGTAGAGGAGTCCGAGCAGAGTGAACGGGTAGAGCAGAACCACCGTGTTCTTCAGGAAGGGGAGAGCTTAAACACACAGACGGGGACAGGAGGTTAAACTCTTATCATTATGTACATCATGTGACTGTCACAAAATTACAGAATATTTCAAATCATATGTCCACACTAGTGAAAGGCTACCATTACTGTCATAAAAACAGTCTCTCTAGGATACCAGGACTGTAGTAATAAATGCTAGATCAAGCATACTCCGTGATATCTCTGATATATTTTAAATATCGTCGTGTTGTGTCTTCCTTGTGGGATGGAGCAAATGGAAAAGTACACTCCCTGCTCTGGAAAACTGTTAATTATTGAGCTTTCCCTACAGTATGTGGCCGTATCTGCAATAGTTGATCACCACAATGTCTGTAAAACAAACACACTCATTTACTCTGCACAGAGAGATCATATCTGAAGATGCCTGTATTGTTATGGACGAGTGCGGTCTGCCTACACATCTGAATAAAACAGCGCCCTCTACTGCTCACTTTAGGGTAATGGTAAGATTCAGTGACGCGAACAACAAAGTTTTTACTTTCATGTCAGCTCTACTCTTAGTGTACTCACTTCCTGTGAGTAACTTCCTGTGATTGCTGAAGTAATTACACTATCTCTAGTGTAAAATATCTGAAATGTGAGAAATGCTGGCACCAGGACCCCATGCCTTCATCATTGTGCTGAGTGTGGGAAGGTTTACTGAAGATGAGAAAGTAACACTGAATCTGATTAAGAAGATGTTTGGTCCTGAGGCTACAAAGTACAGTATAGTGCTGTTTACTGGAGGAGATAAACTAAAAAATAAAAGATTTGAAGATTTTCTCAAAACCATTAATAATACATATTTGAACACTTATCAGAGACTGTGGTGGAAGAGTTCATTTGTTTAATAACAATACAAGATACTGAACAAGTTAACAAGCTTCTCCAAATGATTGAAGAAATGATAAATTTCAAGAGGGACAATTTCTTTTCTAATGAGCTTTTGAACACTGAACTTAACCTTTGTATGTGTCGAAAAGTCACCATTTACATCTACAAATTGATAACGATCAGCCAAATAAGATCTATCAAATAGAATATTATCAATGGTGTCAAAAGCTGCATTAAGGTCAAGCAAAACCAGCAGGGACACACAAGCCTGGTCAGAGGCCAGTAACAGGTCATTTACCACTTAAACCAGTGCCGTCTATGTGCTATGATGAGGCCTAAATCCTGACTGATATATTTCATGCATGTTTTTCTATTTAGGTATGAACTGCTTTGCTAAAACCTTTTAGGATCTTAAAGGTAAAGGGGAGGTTTGATACTGGCCTATAGCTGGACAGCTGACCGGCTGAGGTATCAGGGTTTTGATAACTCATGCAAGTGGGTTTAATTTTCCACCAAATTGAACTGTTGATAGAATAAAAACCATATAAATGTCCATTTTATAAAGAATCGAAGTCTCCTCCTAGCACAGTTATACTGACAGATCTTATTTAAGGACCAATCACTTTAAAATTCTACAGTAATAGAAACTGATCTTTATTTTTATTTGGCTTAATTTTTTTATCTTATGCGTGTCGATATTATCCATTTTAAATATAAAGGATTTTAAAAAGTATTTGTAAATATTGTAAATTGTTGTGTTTTCGTTTTGTTACTCATTTATTTAAGATGATCTTTTCGTAGAAAGTTCAGTTTTTTGGTGGTCTTGGATCTGGGGGACGCTCATTTTCCGCTTTTGACACAATTACCGCTAAGTGTCTTAAAGACGCGCCCCAAACATTTACATCCGGTTAGATTAACCGTGCTTTCAGCACTCTTTAAGTGACATTTTAAACGCTTTAGTAAAATTCATAATGGGTCTTTTTCCCTAGTAGTGATCAAACTCTAGAAACAATACTTCATGTTATTGAACATGTAACTTTCCTTTTTTTTTTAATCTCGCGCGATTGATAGAAAATGGCTTCCGACAAAGGTATGGATTGAATTTATCTTTAATTTAACTAACTTCGTTACTTTGTTTTAATGGCTAATTTACCATTTATTTCTGATAGATATAAGCAAATATCTTGTAACTGAGCGATGTTTTAGGAGCGATGAGTCTTGATGGTCTGCTTGAGAAAGTGAAACTAATTTCTAAGGGTTTTGTGAAATTCTAAAAAAAAAAAAAGAAAAAAGAAGAGGCTCAGGTTTAAGAGTTCTTCCAGAAGTGGCGTATTTATTTAATGCACAGGATTTCTGTGTCTACTATAGAATAAGCAAGCTGTTATTTCCATTTTCTTAAAATAAATAATGAACTATTAAAATCAAGGCATTACATGAATATCTCAGATATTTCTCGCTATAAGCACAAAATATCAGTGCCGCATTTCATCGCATCATTGAGGAAGTTAACAATATGAAGTGATACAGGGAATGTAACAGTCCAGCAGATACATCAGTATGTATTTCTGATTATATGACTAAACTGAAATGACACACATTGGCTGCAGTGGATATCACTTTTTTCCCTAAAACTTTTTCCTTGTGCTTTTCACAACATACACCTGATATTCACTTCCGCATGTGAACCATACCCAATCTGACACAAACATAAGCATTAAGATGGTGGTGCAGACTTAATTCTGTCTTATAGGAGCATTGCTGCTGTGCTGTTCTTTGAGCATGAGAAATACATTTACTATGGACAGTCTGTCTGGTGCCTGTCTTTTATAAGATATAGATTTGCTAAAAAAAAAATCTAAAATCTGTAGGGGATAGTGGGGCATAATTTTATTTATTATAAATAAAACGTACTCAAACTTGTAAATAAGAACATCACGCAAAAATGGTTTGTTTGTTTATTTGCTTATTGTTTAATTATCCATCTGTATCTGTAGCTATATATTAATTCGTTTAGTTTATACTTTAACTGTTTTACCCACATCATCTGGATACAAGAGTTACTGTCTAAAAGAACTCGCTAAGTATCTTGAGGCTACCTCACTTCACCGCCTTACCGCAAAGTATCTAAAAGCAGCGCATATAACATTTACTCCTGGAACAAGTAGCTCTGCACGACTCTAACTGCTTGGAAAAATATTATTTTCGGCACCATACGCAACTTAAAAACGCATTTGTGTGTTAGACACAAGTCTACACTCATTTCATTTAGAGGAGGATTTTAAGATGCAGGCATGGACTCCACTAGATCCCTGAAGGTATTCTGTGGTATCTGGCACCAAGATGTTAGCAGCAGATCCTTAAAGTCCTCTAAGTTGCGACGTGGGGCCTCCATGGATCGGACTTGTTCGTCCAGCGTATCTCACAGATGCTCGATTGGATTGAGATGTGTGGAATTTGGAGGCCAATTTAATTCTGTCAATCATTTTGGTTTAAATTTTTATCAGGTTTCTGTGTTTTGCTTTTCTTTTTCTTTCTTTTTCTGGCTATTTCTGGACATTTGTTCATAGTGGCTTCAGTGTGCTTTAGTTTATAAGACACAAAAACAATGTTATGTGTTTGTCTTGTGTGTATTTAACTCTCTAAATGCATAACAATGTTTTTTTTTGAGTAAACTGATTTTGAGTAAACTGTGCCCTTAATTTTTTTGCATTATGTGATTTCTGCACAGATGCAGCAAAGCCTAGGAGGAGGAGGAAAAGTAAGAGCCCACCTCCCGAAAGTAAGTGAAACTACGTTCATTTTGAAATGGCAAAACACACACACACACACACACACACACACATACACACGTACACACATTCTCAGCTCATGAAGGCAGAGAGTCTCAAAAACACCAGCATGGTAGGAAATGTTATACTGGAAAAAGCTGCATTTGAGATTGAAGATTCAGTCATGCAGCACAGTGAGAGAGCCAGTGGACTTGTGGAAGGAACGTACATCACCTTCATCAATGCAGCTCATTTATTTAACTCACCATTAAAACCCGAGGAACTGAAAGAGTGTGTAGATTTTTCTGCTGCAGCATGTTGAAAACCTTGAGACTGCGGGAGAGAAGACAACAGCAGATCTTTCTTTCCGCACAAAACAGAATTCATTCTTAATGGGAAATGTCTTGAGTAAAATTACACAAGTTCACACAAGTCTACTTTGACTTGTTTAAGCATTAAGCCAAATGAATCTTCAGGAAAATCCATTTTCCAAGTACAGTACAGTAGAGTGAGCAGTACTGCCTCTTTTTTCTTAAATTTTTTTACATTTTCATTTCATTTCATTGTCTGTACCACTTATCACGGGGAGCCTGTGCGTCATCGGGCATCAAGGCAGGATACACCCTGGACGGAGTGCCAATCCATCTCAGGACACACACACACTCTTATTCACTCACGTAGTCACACACTACGGGCAATTTAGAGACTCCAATCAGCCTAGAAGCATGTCTTTGGACTGTGGGAGGAAACCGGAGCACCTGGAGGAAACCCACCAGTCACAGGGAGAACATGCACACTCCACACACAGTGAGCGGGAACGAGACTCGAACCCAGGACGCTGGATGTTTGAGGCGAACTAAGCCACCATGCCACCTTTTTTTTACATTTTAAAATTAAAATTTTGTAGGCTGAAAGCTTAAAACCCTGTTATCACCATTCTGCTGAAAGAATATTAAAACTTTATTTTACTACCAATTTGTTAATGTTTTTTCTTGTTATTCATTTAATTCAAGGTTTAACTGCATTGCTATCAGAGAAAAAGACTGGAGAACACACGGCAAGGAGTGAGTATTTAATGTGTGTTCTGCTAATTATAAAAAAGAGATGTTAGAGTTAAAAGGGCAGAGCCTAATTTAAATAAATAGACTAATAACAATAAATACAATATAGTTTCCAGTTTCTAAATTGCAAACTAGTAAAATGTCAAAGTATGAACATAAAAGTAACAAATGTGAAAAGGAAGAATTTTGATTGAGGAGGAAATACAGGTTGCATTTTCCTTTTTTTTAAATCAGAAAAACCTGCAATTTTAACATTGGTGTGTAAACATTTTATTTTATTTATTATATTTAGTGTATACACTCAGTATCCATTTTAATAGGAACACCTGCACAACCGTTTTTTTTATGCAGTTGCCATGTGACAGCACCACAATGCATAAAATCTTGCAGATACAGGAGTAACCCATTTCAGGATTTGGGTTTTTGCCTAAAATATTTGAGCAATAATTTCATCAAATTTTATTTAAAAAAAAAAATTAGATATGCATGAATGTATGAATAACAAATTATTCTATATATTTATAGATATGAATTTGAATAAATGAAATCTATTAAATCTATTTTCTTTCTTTTTTTTTTAAATCATTAATTATGGATTTGAATCAGTGTAGAGCAGTTTTACAACAGAGCCTTGTTCAACAGAATTTTTTTTTCACAGCTGTCATTAATGTTTTATTTTGCAATTTCCCTTCCATTTCATTGCCAGTGTTGAACTTGGTGTTGTGTGGAAGTGATGAAGCACTGAAGACCTCCATATCAGATCTGATATTAGAGAATGTGAAGACCGGAGAAGTCTGTGGTCACAGTCTCCGGCTGGAGGTGATGCCAGCTCTCTACAACACTCAGCTCTCAGACGAGGAAGTGAGGCATGCGATTCTCTGTTGTATCTCTCTTGATAATCCTGTCCACGCTTTTCTTTTCCTCGTTCCTGTTGGTCCTGTCACAGATGATGAGAAAGGAGAAATCGAGACGATTCAGAGAACATTTGGTTCAAGGGTCTGTGATCACAGTGTAGTTCTTTTTACCAACAAGAACTATAATGAAGCTGCTGCAATTAACCTTGTAGAGCTAAATTCAGAAATGGAAGAACTTCGACGCCTGTGTGGGGACAGATATATGATCTTAGAGAAAGAAAAAAACCATAGACAGAAGCAGGTGGCAGAACTGTTGGAACGAGTAACAAATATGAAGAAGATTTATTCTCTCCAAATGTATATTGAGGCACAGAAAGATGAAGCTAAACAGCCACTAGAGGAGGAACTGGCCGAATTGAGGAACAGAATCAGGCAACTTGAAGCAAAACAACAGGGAACATGTGAGTAGTTTTTATATCTGAAACATAAAAGATTATTAATTATAGATTATTTAATTTCTATATTAGTAGACAATTATATTCATTTATTTTTTCATTTCATCTATGTACACAAATACAGTGAGGGAAAAAAATATTTGATCCCCTGCATTTTTTGTATGTTTGCCCACTGACAAAGAAATGATCAGTCTGTAATTTTAATGGTAGGTTTATCTGAACAGTGAGAGACAGAATAACAACAAAAAAATCATTAAAACACATTTCAAAAAAGTTATACATTGATTTGCATTTTATTGAGTGAAATAAGTATTTGACCCCTTTGCAAAACATGACTTAGTACTTGGTGGCAAACCCTTGTTGGCAATCACAGACGTCAGACATTTCTTGTAGTTGGCCACCAGGTTTGCACACATCTCACATCTCAAGGAATTTGGGCCCACTCCTCTTTGCAGATCCTCTCCAAGTCATTAAGGTTTTGTGGCTGACCCTTCAGCTCCCTCCACAGATTTGCTATGGGATTACGGTCTGGAGACTGGCTAGGCCACTACAGGACCTTACTGTGCTTCTTTCTGAACCACTCCTTTGTTGCCTTGGCTGTGTGTTTTGGGTCATTGTCAGGCTGGAATATCCATCCACGACCCATTATCAATGCCCTGGCTGAGGGAAGGAGGTTCTCACTCAAGATTTGATGGTACATGGCTCCGTCCATCGTCCCTTTGATGCGGTGCAGTTGTCCTGTCCCCTTAGCAGAAAAACACCCCCAAAGCATAATGTTTCCACCTCCATGTTTAACAGTGGGGATGGTCTTCTTGGAGTCACAGACAGCATTCCTCCTCCTCCAAACATGGTGAGTTGAGTTGATGCCAAAGAGCTGGATTTTGACCACAACACTTTCACCCAGTTCTCCTCTGAATCATTCAGATGTTCACTGGCAAACTTCAGATGGTCCTGTACATGTGCTTTCTTTAGCAGGGGGACCTTGCGGGTGCTACTGGATTTCAGTCTTTCACGGCGTAGTGTGTTACCAATTGTTTTCTTGGTGACTGTGGTCCCAGCTGCCTTGAGATCATTGACAAAATCCTCCAGTGTAATTCTGGGCTGATTCCTCACCATTCTCATGATCATTGAAACTCCATGAGGTGAGATCTTGCATGGAGCCCCAGGCCGAGGAAGATTGACAGTCCTTTTGTGTTTCTTCCATTTGGGAATAATCGCACCAACTGTTGTCACCTTCTCACCAAGCTGCTTGGCGATGGTCTTGTAGCTCATTCCAGTCTTGTGTAGGTCTACAATCTTGTCCCTGACATCCATGGACAGCTCTTTGGTCTTGGCCATGATGGAGAGTTTGGAATCTGATTGGTTGCTTCCTTCTGTGGACAGGTGTCTTTCATACAGGTAACGAGCTGAGATTAAGAGCACTCCCCGAGAGTGCTCCTACTGTAATCTCAGCTCCTTACCTGTATAAAAGACACCTGGGAGCCAGAAATCTTTCTGACTGATAGGGGATCAAATACTTATTTCACTCATTAAAATGCAAATCAATGTAGAACTTTTCTGAAATGCGGTTTTCTGGATTTTTTTTGTTGTTATTCTGCCTCTCACTGTTCAAATAAACCTACCATCAAAATTACGGACTGATCATTTCTTTGTCAGTGGGCAAATGTACAGAATCAGCAGGGGATCAAATAATTTTTTCCCTCACTGTATTTTATACTTTCATAGTCATACTGAAGTCTTGCCAGTTTCAGTCTTCTTAATATTTGGTTATAATAATCTCTCTCTCTTACACACACACACACTAATGCTATCCTTGTGATATAATTATTAATGCAGCTAATGCTATACCTAAATCTGTCCCTAATATTAACCTCAGTAACCATAAGGAAAGGTTTGAGCTCTTTAAGTTTTTAAATAAAGTAAAAAACAAAATCCAACGTCAAACAATCGGACAAAACAACCAAACACAAACAAGCAATAACAAATCAAATCAAAAATGTTTTCCTCATGGGGAGTAGATAACTGTCAAAACTATCAGAGTTTCCTATCAAAGATATTTCGTTACAACATGGTGGATTTTTCATCAGAATATTAATATAAATATTCAATTTGAAATCAGATGTTAAATTAAAATACATCACTTTTTCAATTTCAGGTGCTGAGAGTAAAAGCTCTGACTCCAATTGTTTGAGATTATTACTGATTGGGAAAACCGGAAATGGGAAAAGTGCAACAGGAAACACCATTCTAGGAAGAGAAGAATTTGAGAGTAGCATGAGCTTGATATATATGACAAGAAAGTGTCAGAAGGGCATTGGAGAAGTGCAGGGCAGATCAGTAGCTGTTGTGGACACTCCAGGACTCTTTGACACCACACTCTCTAATGAAGAGGTAACAGAAGAAATAGTGAAGTGTGTCTCAATGCTGGCACCAGGACCCCATGCCTTCATCATTGTGCTGAGTGTGGGAAGGTTTACTGAGGATGAGAAAGTAACAGTGAATCTGATTAAGAAGATGTTTGGTCCTGAGGCTGCAAAGTACAGTATAGTGCTGTTTACTGGAGGAGATAAACTGAAAAATAAAACACTTGAAGAGTATCTCAAAACCATTAATAATACATATTTGAACACTTTTATCAGAGACTGTGGTGGAAGAGTTCATTTGTTTAATAACAATACAGAAGATACCACTCAAGTTAACAAGCTTCTCCAAATGATTGAAGAAATGATAAATTTCAACAGAGACAATTACTTTACTAATGAGATGTTTGAGATGCTGGAGATGTCGATACAACAGAAACAAAAGCAGATGCTAAAAGATATAAAGGATAAAATGCAAGCTGAAAAAGAGGCTCTGAAGGTCAGATATGAAGAAGAACTGGAACAGGTGAGGAAGAATATGGATAAAGAGAGAGAGATGTTGGAAGAGGAAAGACGTAAAAGAGAAAACATATTTAAAGAGAAGGAAGAAGCACTGAGGCAAGAATATGAGAAGAGAGAAGAAGAACAGAAAGAGAAATGGAAAAGAGAGAACCAAAGAAGAGAAGAAGAGGAAAAACGACAGACTGAAGAAAATAAACGCATGATGGATGAGATGAAGAAAGAACTAGAAACTCAAAAAGCTAAATTTTTCCAACAGCAAACTGAAAGAGAAGAGGAGGACAGAAAAAGGGCAGAGAGAGAGAGAGAGATTAAAGAACGCTTTGAGCAAGAACAAAAAGAAGAAATTACAAAACTAAAACTCAAACAGGAAGAAGAGGTCAGAAGGAGAGATGAGGAAGAGCAAAAGAGAAGAAAAGAACAGGAAGAAGAGAGAGAAAACTGGAAGAGAAAAATAAAAGAGGCAGAAAATGATAAAAATGAAATTAAGGAAGAAATCGAAAGGAAACTGGGAGAACGGGAGATGCGATGGACAAAGCAGATGAGAGAGAGGGATGATGAAGACAAGAGAACTAAACAGAGACATGCTGAAGAACTGAGAGCACAAGAGGAAAATCAGGAGCAAATGAGGAAAAAATTTGAAAAGGAAATAGAACGAGAGAGAAATGAGTGGCAAAAAACAGAAAGGAGGAAACGAGAGCAAATAGAGAAAGAGTATACGGAAAGAAAAAAGAATATAACACAGGAGTATGAGGAACGGGAAAAAATAAGGAAAGAAGAATGGTATAAAAGAATCCAAGAGGAAAATGAAAGAAGGGAAGAGGAGAGACAGAGACTAAAGAGAAGGAAAGAGGAGATAGAAGCAGAAAGACAAGAGGAGATAAAAAGGAGAGAGAAAGAAGATAATGTAAGAAAAGAACAAGAAGACCGAGCCCGTGAAGAAATGAAAAATATTTATGAGAGCAAAATGAAAGAAATGGAGACCAAATATCAGGATGAGGCTAGAAGGAGAGCTGAGGAGAACCGAGAGGCAGAACATAAACATCACATACAAGAATTGACTGACAAACATCACCATGAGTATAAGGCTCTCATGGATCTGTATGAAAGTAGCAAAAAAGAATTAGATAAGCAAAAGAGCTGCATTATCATCTAAAGGGTTGATCATACTTTTCTGATGTTTGCACTCACATGAGACAAAACAATTCATTTACTTCCTTTTACTCCATTTTCCTTTCTTAATCAGCATTAATGTAGAACCCTCACACTATTTTCTCATGTCTACATTTGAATCTTATGGCATCCTGATTGTGCTGTACGTTGACAGGAAGAGCTGTTTCCAAGCAAACATTGTTTCATTGAGATGCAGTGCATTCATCATTATGTTCTTGTTTGCTTCGTTTATAAAACTTACACAATACAAAATTGTGTTTAGTGTTATTAACACAAATTCCACATACAAGTCACTGTAGATTTTATTTGATACACCTTTGTATATACAGCATGTAATGCACAATCGCTTTAAACAACAGCAAAAGGGGTGTGGAGTTGCTAAAAAGATGTTGGGCTGTTCAGTCTGTGCAGATTTATTTTGTTGTTAGGGTAAAGAATAATGAAAGCACTCCATTCAATGTTTTTTTGAAGAAGAAATAAAGACATTTAGTTCTGTTTCACTGTTCCTGACCACCAGAACAATGTCATCAGATACCGTCATACACTTTTCTTCTACTTGCCTTTTATAAGTTGGAACTGTTAGTCAACACTGATTTCTGGTTTATTTTATTTATATTATAATCTTTCATGAATCTGTGTTAAGATAAGATGAGATAAGATAACTTGTCTATAACTTATATACTGTTGTTTGATTCCAGGAAGCAGATATGGGATTAGTTAATGAGAGAATCATGTCAATAAGAAATCTATTAAATGAAATATCAGTGTTTCTGTTGACTTAACTAGTATGTTTATATAGCTGGATATGTATTCACTATTTCTTTTAAATAAATCATAAAATCTTTATATTAGCAAGATGTCTGATTTATTGTGCATAAATACAGCTGATTGTGAGCTCTTCCTACACCTTACTAGGAGAAATGGACGATAACAAGCCTCAGTTAAAACTGGATCAGCTTTACATCAAGCTACACTTACACAGTTTTCTAAAGAATTGACCATGTAAGTTTTCCAAACATCATGGAGAACCTGCATTTAGTTCTTCTGGACACTTGCTTCTGTTTCTTGCATTTATGCAAGACAACTTTCAATATGTTTTAGCTAAAGGTCATATATATTTCTTATATTACTGCACTGACCCTTCAAACATTTCTCTGTGACATAATTTTTATAGAAATTAATATAATCTATTTTTATTGACAGACAAATGCAGAAAGCATTAAAACAAACATTTCAGACAAAATGTATATAAATATAAAACAAAAATAATGACCTTATAGATTTCCTGAACCAATCCTAGACAAATGATTCTTAAATAATATCTTTAACGTAACTATTTAATTAAAATATTATTTATAACTGATTCTGTGAGGACTGTTAAGGAAAACACCATATAACCAAAAAACTAATATTTAAATAAATAAAGACTGCAGAATAAGTGAAGAACTGCAGAAGTGTAAAAACCTGTTTATTAGACTTGTTCTGTCCAAGGAGCATGAAATATCCTCAAACATATTCCATCATAACACATTAAAGTCTACATTCAAACCTCAGCTTTTCACCAAATCAGATCAGTTAAATAAATCAAGCTTAAAATAAAAAAGAACACATTATAAACATTTCCCACATTCTTTCTCGTCTTTACCTACAAACAGTTTATTTACAAAGTATACAAAAGTCCAGGAAGTGACAGTGAGAATGTGTGAGTCTCTGAGAGTAGAAGAATCCACACTGAAAGTGCCGTTAAGCGCGAGTGTGTCCTTACTGCACCCTGTACTTATAGAACCAGCAGAGGCCTTTAGTGAAGTTCCAGCCCAGTGTGACGGAGAGGACGTAGAGGAGTCCGAGCAGAGTGAACGGGTAGAGCAGAACCACCGTGTTCTTCAGGAAGGGGAGAGCTTAAACACACAGACGGGGACAGGAGGTTAAACTCTTATCATTATGTACATCATGTGACTGTCACAAAATTACAGAATATTTCAAATCATATGTCCACACTAGTGAAAGGCTACCATTACTGTCATAAAAACAGTCTCTCTAGGATACCAGGACTGTAGTAATAAATGCTAGATCAAGCATACTCCGTGATATCTCTGATATATTTTAAATATCGTCGTGTTGTGTCTTCCTTGTGGGATGGAGCAAATGGAAAAGTACACTCCCTGCTCTGGAAAATTGTTAATTATTGTGCTCTTCCCACAGTATGTGGCCGTATCTGCAATAACTATTATAACAATTTCCTGTATATCTGGTACTTTATCTGGTACTTTAACTGTACTATCTTATTGCTCTAAATAGTTAAATGTACTTTAGGGTTTGGCATATGTGGTCTTTAAAACGTCACATTTTCCTCAGAGTTTTGCAACATTCGTTACACAGACACACACATGGAGGAGAAATCGCATCTGCTATAATCGAGGCTCACGGGTGCTTACCGTTGTAGCCGAGGAATGTGATGTATATGTAGTAGCCGATGGCGATCAGCCACAAGGTGTTGCCCACGAAATATCCCACGAACCAGTCGGAGTTGATCACCACAATGTCTGTAAAACAAACACACTCATTTACTCTGCACAGAGACATCATACTCATCTGAGTGCTGTCTGCTTACACGTCAGAATAACACAGCGCCCTCTAGGGTAATGGTAAGATCCAGTGACACGAACAACAATGTTTTACTTTCACGTCAGCTCTAGTATTAGTGTACTTACTTCCTGTGATCGTCCATGAAACATCCATTAAGTAAAACAAAACAAAAACCCTGTTCATATCCAACACACAAAATCAGACCTTCTTAAACACAGTATTAATCTCTAGATGTTTATAAAGTAACCATGAGTTACTTTTCCTTTAAAATAATCGCACATTACACATCATCATAAATAAAGAATATCTATAAGAATCAGTAAATTGATTCATTTATACTCAAGTGGTCTAGTGTGATAGGCAGATAGAGGGATAGATGTACTTTATTGAGCCATGAAGGGAAATTTAGGATCAGATGTTACAAGACCATATTGTTACGTGCACCATTACATTTCCTCAAGCTAGGTGGGGATGACGAAGATTAACACCCTGAGACACTAGAAACCAACCAGCCACGGCTTTTTTTTTAACTGCAGTGGTGCTGGATGCTGTAACACAATTGGCAGAAACTTCTATCTACAAGCTTCTGTATACATGATGCCTCTGATCGGTAAGGATCCCTGTGATTAATAGGGAAAAGAGAGCATGCCCCTCCCACTCTGAGAGCATGGCCAAATTTTATAAATAATTTTTAATAACGCATGATGTCCTGACCATATAGAATTCAAACCACCTCCCGGTAATAGAGCGTGCACTCACAGTCTGATGTTGTATGACAAATATCCAGCTTACGAAGTTATCTTAACATCATGTGTCTCCTGGAGAAGTGTGTACTGAAGGAATGAAGACTCACGGTTGATGAAGAACAGCTGGAGGAAGTGTAAGATGATCAGCAGAGGGTAGAACGCGTTCAGATGCACGTCGAAGGCGTAGCCCCATTCCACATCGTAATCCCTAATGGGATGCTTCATCAGGTATTTATTACTGACAATCCTACACACACACACACACACACACAGTTATTAAACATGATACTATGTGCATTCTGTGATCTGGATTACGGTTTCTTTGGATGCACATCTCACCTTAGAGTCCTGTTTTATGATATTACTCTATTAACTATTAACAGTTAAAGGTGCAATAAGTGATTTCTTACTTGCACAAAAAAACTGGAATAAAATACCCTGATCCATGGCCTTAGCAGATGTGTATTTAAAAAAAATAAATGTCTGGAGAACTGGCTCATTCTGGTTCTGCTTGTGTGTGTGGTGTGTGTTTTACGGACAATCTACTCAACATGCCAATGTAATTCCTGGGGGCGGAGCTTTGTGAACATGGGCGGGAATGAAAGCATGGGCTCAGAGTAAAAAATAAACAGAAATTCAGATATCAACCATACCTAGGTAACGTAATGACACCTAATCTTAATAAACCTAAAAGTGTTTTTTTAAATGCATGCCATCATTTCACCGTTATACACCACGTCCCCGAGTCACGTGAACAAGTGCTGCTCTAAAATGGTGAAGCTTTCTGAACTGACAGACATGATTGACAGGTGAGAAGAGACACACGCATTTCCAGATTGGTTGGATGTCAGTGTGTTTTCTTTGCTGTCTACGGAGTCTGATGTGCCACAGAGACAAGGGTTTTTTTTATGGCTGTTGCAGTAATATAATGATCACTAGAAACAGAATAGGAATGGCTTTTATGTGTCACAAATACATTACAGCACAGTGAAATTCTTTCTTCGCATATCCCATCCTTAGAGGTTGGAGTCAGAGTGCAGCGTCAGCCCTGATACAGCGCCCCTGGAGCAGAGAGGGTTAAGGGCCTTGCTCAAGGGCCCAACAGTGCCAACTTGGCAGTGCTGGGGCTTGAACCCCCGATCTTCCAGAGCCTTAACCACTTGAGCTACCTTTAATTTACAAGCTTCCTGTTTCATATGGCTTCATGTGGCTGCACAGTCTGTCTTATAGAAATGTGCTGTAACGCACACCCATATGATGGAGTGCTGGTTATCTGTATTGTTCAAAATATGAATAAATACATAATAAAGAAAATATCTTGAATATGTACAGATTACTTTAATATTTCTAACTGTGATATTTGTCCTGTTTTCAGATGATTTTTACAAACCTACTTTTTTTTAAATAAATGATTAAAAACAAAACAGCTGCCTATAGGACAAGACTGTACCATGTCTGAAATCAGTATAAGTGGATGGAAACAGGTTTAGTAGGTAGGTGTAGGTTTAGTAGTCATGTGTCTGGTTTATTGTATGCACAAAAGAAACATACAAAAGTGTCTGAAGTATTGAATACAGCGACACTGGTTCACCGGGTCATAGACTACTAAAACTTCATAGAAGTCTAAAACTCTACTACTAGTTTAAGTATTTTTTTTAGAAAGAGGTAGGTTCTAACTGAATGGAGTCTTATAGTGGAAAGCTCTACATGGATTTTAATATATATTCAAGATATTTTCATTTGCTGAAATGTTTTACAGTGTACAGATAAATGTGGCTTTTAATCACTCTCTTTTTTCTTATAGTGCTAGAAACCAAAAACAAATGCTATTAATTATTAAGTTATTACTCTATTTCAATTTCCAATTCCTATCCATCCATCTCAATTTCATAAACAACAAATATACAAACAGAGCCTCCGTGTCTCTGCCTGATGGACCCCTGGTATTCAGGCATGGGCTCCGACTCACCACATGAGGGTGGAGATGAGCAGGCCGACGCCGATGCAGTCGATGAACACGACCCACAGTAAGAGCTTCAGCGTCTCCACAAACCCCATATCTAACACCAGACCGAAGCCTACAGTGGACACTGTGGAGGAAAAAAAATACACATTAAATAATACAAAAAAATAATTAAATGATAAAAGTTTTACTTTCACACACACTAAACAAATTTCACTTGAAATAACAATTTTAAATCCAATAATTCTAGAGCTGACTATATGTCATGCGTGCAAAAATGTTTCGAGTGTTACACCAAAATCAGTACATCAACCAAGCCATTGTTTTGATATTTTCCTGTCTGCAAGCTGATATTTAAAGTGTTGTTGCACTGAAGCTTCGTATCAAAACTGCGTAATTAATTTAACATAATTTTCTGTGTGTCCTTATCATCCTTTTTATTCATGTGTGCTTGTATTTTGTGGAAAGCAAGCAAATAAAAACTAGCTAGTGATATGTAATCGGTCAATAATGCCACAAGATTTTATCATTTATTTATCCGATTTAAAAATAAATCGCCCTTGTTGTGTGCATGTACTGATGATGCTTCAGATTTGTCCAAAATAAGACACGAACTCTACCCTAATTTGATGCCCATATATTATTGCCACCCATCAAATAAAAATTACAGTGATATTAGGGTGGAATGTTTAACTTATGATCAGTTTGTGTGTGTGTATACTGACCGCACAGCCAGATGCTGAGCAGCACGAGGAAGGCGGGGTCATCGCGAGCCCACTGGTCTTTGGTCTGTTTGCGGTAGTGGAAGTTGCGGTACACTCTCTGCGGCGAGGTGAACAGGTAGAGCATCTGCCACATGGCGAACTCAAAGTCCATCTGTTTGAAGTGAACTAGGCGCCGCAGGTACTTGTAGCGCTTAGCGCCGGCGGTGTGTCGGGCGGCATCGCGGGAGTTCAGGCTGCCATTGGTCTGTTTCTGAGGGGAGAACGCTGTGGTGGGCAACATACTGAGAAACACACACACACACGCAGATAGATAATTTTACTCATCACAGAAAATCAGGTTTTCATGCAGCATTGAGATGGAACCCTAAAGCTGTTGACTTAGGGTGATCTTTATTTAAACCTAGCAAGTACATTCTCAATGATTATAACCGACTAAATCATTACTTAAGACTATTTTACTTATTACAAGTTTGCTTTTATTGCTCAGTTCATTTGCTTATTATGATCATTATAATAATCATTATCATGATTATAATGCTCTCTCAGCATTTTTGCTTATGTTTAATATTGTGCACCTACATTTGTTTTTATTTGTTCATTTTCATCTATAGTTATCTATATTTATTTAGTTATTATTTATTTTTCATTATTCTTTTGTTTTAATACATTTTAACTTTATTTGATCATATTGTCACCTCTGGCTTGATCAATAGAGGAAAATGAAATTTTTAGATTAACTATCTGGAATTTATATATTTCTGTAAATCTGCTTGTCTGTTGTTAAAAGCACCATAGAAAATAAAACTTTAACTTTTTTATTTTAGCTTTATTACATTGCTGTTTTATGTATTGCTCATAGGGGTTCCCATTTCTTATCACGGCTTTGCTTCGGCTTGAAATTCTGTATCTAATTTTGTGTTTATGTATTCCTCCTACAGAAGACCATTCAAAATTGACTTCTGGTTGATTGCTTACTGCTTTCCTGCTTCGTGTTTATCATTCCCTGTACTGTGCATGCAGAAAATGAATCAACACCCTTTGGAACCTTTCTGAATCAAGATCGCAACAACGATCTGGCAAAAATGATTCAATTCTATTCCTTTTATTCTTTCTTGTGATTTCCCAAATCACAAATTAATGTTACTTAATTCACTTTAAGGCAAGTCTCTGATGTGCTAAAATATTAATAAAGGTGTCAAGAGCCAGCGTTAATGCCATGACGTAGTTCAATATTTATAAATACAGCAGTCTGCACTAGGGTTGCAAAGGGGCGGGAAATTTCCAGAAAATTTCCAGAAATTCAACTGAAATTGCATTAAATCTTGTTGTTTTAACCAAGATCATGCTGCAAGAGATATATATATCAACTACATTTAAGTTCCCTGTTATAGGCTAACCTGCAATTTTGCAAATTCCCAGTTTATTCCCATTAATTCCCATATATCCCTGTTATTTCCCATGGATAGTTTCCAGCCTTGAAAAAAATCCCCAGAATTTCGCAACCCTATCTGCACCAGGACTGTTATAATAGTTAAAAAGCAAACCCTCTGCATCTGATAACCCTCAGGTTTCTGATCATGAGAGCTGTTGCATTCACACTTACAAAGTAAACTGAATTAGTGGCCATGTTTGTGATTCCCAGCCTGACATACACATATCCAGGTACCTCAATCTAAATAAAAATGATGAAGTCTAGCCGTGTTAGATTTCTGTAGAGAAAACATCAACAATAAGGAAATGCCTGGCTGCGTAAATGAATCAGGAACCCAGATCAAGTTATAAGAAGACTGCAGAGCTGGCATTCAGTGTCCTTTATAACGCAAATGTGAACGTGAATGCAGAGGCGTTTTATTTTTTGAACAAATAAATAAAGGAAATATATATAGATATATATGTTTTACTGACGTAAGATTTAAGATTCAAGATCCGGTCAAATTCTAATCCTAAAAAGAAACCTGCTGGTGTTTTCTGCAGAAGCCTGAGGCCTGTGTTGACATCACCACAAGAGCGCTGTAAGAAACTCTATAAAGCCTTGAAAAGCACAAGGATCACTTTAAACATTTTATATTAAAACACACACATGGTTTACACACCTGCTGCATCGGCAATGTCCTCAAAGTCAATCAGTCAGTTCAGTTCTTTTCCCTTTTGCCAACACAACAAAAATCAACACATCACAGCTTCCAGCTCAAACACTTCCTGTCGCGACCTGAACACGTCGCCCGTGCGTCTTGCCTCATGACGTCATTACGTTCGGACGTGCGTCTCGTCAGCTTTCTGGGAATTGTAGTCCTACTAAACAGCGTCAGTAGTCTTTTTTTTTTTTTTTACAATATTGTGTTTAATTAAAGAAAAACAAAACAAAACGTGTTTTATCGATTCTGTATCGTCCTTTGTTTTTTGTTTTTACCATTCTGTAATTATTGTGTATTTTTTTATTGTAATTATTGTATATTGTGACTGTAATTGATCCCCATTGTGATCTATTTTGTATTGTTTCATGTTATTGCAATTACAAAAACAAACAAACAAACAAAAATCTAAGAGCAACAATTTGGAAATTGATTCATTTTTTTTTTTATTCACGAATCTTACAATTTCACGTTAAAGGTCATAATTTTCTTTTCCAGCCATAGCGACACATCATTTGAATATATTGTCAACTTCTATATTTTGATGTCTACATATATATATTTATTGATACATAAGTTCTACATACATAAATTTAAAACTTTTCTAAATTTTCACTTCCTAAAATCTCCCCTTCCCTCTGTGAAATACAAAACCTTTTGAACCCATAAAATCCAACAGAAAGCTACAGATCTTCTCTGCTATTGTCTCGACATTCTGATTTAATCAATGGCACACTGTGAATTATTTAGTTTTTTTTTTTCCTTTTGTTTTTGTTAGTTATTTGTCTGTTTATTTGTTATCTGTTATTATTTATTTACATATTTTTGTTAAGTTTGATTATACTGCATATCTTCAATTTAAATGTGGATAATTAATTGTATAATTACATTTTTTTTTTTACATCTGAACCTTTATTCTTTCAATTAATATTGCAAAAAACAACAAAAAAACAACAACAGCAAAATAAACCTAAGAACATCGACAAAAAAACAGTAGGCATTGTACCATTACCTGATATAGTTAATTTGGTTTAGGTTCATATTTGAACCTGAATATATGATTTGATATGTATAATTGTCCCTGAAATTTGTTATATTCAGGGAGTATACTTTAAGGATTTTTTTTTAGTTTTTATTAGTATATATAGGACATCCCACAGATGCTCAATTGGATTGGGATCTGGGGAATTTGGAGGCCAGGTCAACACCTCAAACTTCTTGTTGAGCTCATCAAACCATTCCTGAACCATTTTTGCATTGTGGCACGGTGCATTATCCTGCTGAAGAGGCCACAGCCATCAGGGAATACTGTTTCCATGAAAGGGTGTACATGGTCTGTAATAATGCTTAGGTAGGCATCAGACATTAGGACCCAATGTTTTCCAGCATTTCCCAGCAGAACCCTGTCACCGGTTCACCACTGTTCTTTCCTTGGACCACATTTGATAGATACAGACCACTGCAGACCGGGAACGGCCCAAAACACAAGGGCCCATCACAATTTGGCCTTTGTTAAACTTAAATCCTTACGCTTGCCCATTTTTCCTGCTTCTAATACATCAGCTCTGAGGACAAAATGTTGACTTGCTGCCTAATATATCCCACCCACTAACAGGTGCCATGATGAGGAGATCATCAGTCTTATTCACTTCAATGTTATGGCTGATTTTTATATATATATATATATATATAAATATAAATATATATATATATATATATATATATATATATATATATATATATATAAATAAAAGACAGAGAGCTTGAATTTATCTCATTTTAATATATCTAAGTTCATAGTTTATAGACAATAAATAATACATAAACAAACAAGCAGTGCGTGTGTGTGTGTGTGTGTGTGTGTGCACCATCAGTTAAAAAGCTGCTGAAAATTGAATCCTGTATCTTCATGATTCTATGCATTGCCCTGCTGCCACACAATTGCCTAAATAGATAATTGCATGAATGAGGAGGTGTACAGGTGTTCCTAATAAAGTGCTCAGTGAGTGTAAATGAGCATTATATAACAATTTGGTCAGTTTCGACTGTTTGTACATTCAATGTTGCTAATGCGACTGATAGAATACCACCACCATCTCTGATATATGATCTTGGGTACTTGATGTACAGATACCCCGTCTCACTGCAGATATCTGGAGATTTGTGTGTTTGAACACTCCTTCCCTATAGGTCCATGCTGGTCACATTTCCAGCATTTCAACATGTCACAGTCCTTAAACTGATGCTCAGTTGAGTCACAGATGTAATCACTCAGGGTTTGTAAAGGGAAAAGTGGTACAACCATTACATGGACACATGAAGATAAGGGAAGTCGTAGCTCAATGCTGTAAATGTAATGAAGATGGAGTTGAGGATTGCAATCAGGTTGTTTTTTCACTCTGACTTTGTATCGTCCTACACCATACCATATTCTGAACTGGTCTACCTGTGTTTTGGACTTAAGGAGGTCACATGGGTTTCTGCAGACTGACACACTGGACTAATGTAACATCACCGCCGGCACCTGTCCTCCAGAGGGAATCCTCGCCTAAATTCTGATGCCACCAACCACCCATTTTGGATTATATAATAAAACCTGCTAATGGATCCTACCCAATCCGTCTTTTTTCCAGGTCGTGGAAGAAGAGGAATACCCCTTGCTGTACATCAGCTACAAGCTCTTGGTAAGAGAGGCTAGCACTATAGAGAAGGAGTGTGTGGCATTGAAATGTGCAGCCATAACATTGGATAGCTTCAGTAAATTATTTCTGTAGAAGTGGAATGTTTATCATTGCTCATTTGTACATCTGATAAGTATGTTTTATAAATTGTTCACGATTCAAGATTCAAGAAGTTTTATTGTCATTTCAACCACATATAGCTGACGCAGTACAGAGTGAAATGAAACAACGTTCCTCCAGGACCTGGTGCTACATAAACATACAACATAAAGATTAAATACGAAAAAAACTACACAGAGCTAGGACCAGAGTTTTGTCCTATGTGCATAAAGTGCAAAGTGTGCAACTAGGTACAAACAGTGCAAAGACAAGACAGTGCAAAAACAGTAGGTACAAAAGAAAAAGACACTTAGCGCTGAAAGAAAAAGAACATGTGTAGTGAAATGTAAAAAATGAAATGGAATAAAAATGAAGTGATGTACAGAGTAGCAGCGGTTGAGGTAGTGCAAATAGAAATAGGCATAAACATAAATTTAAACATAGCAGTGTAATGAAATATGTTTCAGTCTGGGAATGCCATCTACAGAGGAAACACCTGAACTGGAAAAGTGTTTTAAATGTTGGAAAAGTTAAGAATCAGACTTTCCTGTCTTTGGTAGGATTGTTATAGTGGTGTTTAAAACATAGAAACTCTTATCTAGGTTAATGATAATGCTACTGAAATGTTCTGCAAATAAACCTGTTCATTTTTCTTCTCATTGAGGAAACAAATCATTATTGACCTTATTTGACAATAATGGGAGTAACGAGCCTTCTTTAAAACTCATTTAACTTTTAGAATCTTAGCCCTGACTGTAGTAAATGGGCAGGTGATTTCCCATGTTCAGATCTGATCATGAACAGGTCATACACTTCCTATCCATGGTAACAAGCCTGCTTCTAATTCATTTTGAAATGTCAGGTGTATGAAGTAGTCTTTCTGATTGCTAGGACATATCGCATGAACATGGTGACTGACATTCCAGCGGTCTTCAGTGGGACCAGATTTAACTCTTATCATTGAAATCAGACACTGGACTTCCTCACAGCATGATGCTGCAACCATCATGCTTCACTGTAGGGATGGTATTGGCCAGGTGATGAGCGGTGCCTGTTTTCCTCCAGACATAACGCTTGCCATTCAGGCCAAAGAGTTCAATGTTTGTTTCATCAGACCAGAGAATTTTGTTTCTCATGGTCAGAGAGTCCTTCAGGTGCCTTTCAGCAATCTCCAGATGGGCAGTCACGTGCCTTTCTTTTCCCTCAGACCTGTGCCTCTTCCCCAGATCTGTGCCTCGATACAATCCTGTCTCAGACGTTTGTGTCTTTCCAAATCATGTCCAATCAACTGAATTTACCACAGGTGGACTTCAATCAAGTTGCAGAAACATCTCAAGGATGATCAGCAGAAACAAGATGCACCTGAACTCAATTTTGAGTGTCATGGAAAAGGCTGGGAATACTTGTGATGTACATTTAATAAAGATTTCAAACAAACTTCTTTCACATTGTCATTATAGGGGTATTGTTTGTTTGAGGAACACAATGAATTTAATCCATTTTAGAATAAGGCTGCAGCATAGCAAAATGTGGAAAAAGTGAAGCGTTGTGAATACTTTCTGGATGCACTGTATCCATGTTTCAGTCGTTATGGCGTTGGACTACTGAGAAGAAGGTTGTGAGATCAAATCCAAGGACCACCAGGATGCTGCTACTGTCGGACTCCAGACCAAGACCTTCAGCTGTAAAAATGATCTATTCTATTCTATTCTATTCTATTCTATTCTATTCTATTCTATTCTATTCTATTCTATGTATTAGTCTAGAAATTGCACCAGACGTAAAACAAGGCCCCCAATGACGGAAAAGCTCTGCAATCCAAAAAGAATAAAATTCATTAAAATACACTAGAATCGAAAATATTTAGTATTTGCTTAAATATTTAAGTTTGTGTTCATTTTGTCTTTTGTGTTATTAAATGTTCATAGTTTAATTACACACTCATTGTGTTCTCTTTTACAGGACCAATGTAATCTAGACTAGTAAATTATGTCTTAACATAATTTAACAGGCACCAGGATATCAGCTTGCAGCAGTCTGTGTGTGAGAAAGAAGATGACAGAAAGATAAGAAGATGAGCAAGAGATTTTGTTGTCATCTGTCCTCTGTTGTCATCTGCTATCATCTTGAAATGCTCTAATTCTTCCCAAAGGTCTTCTATGGGGTTGAGGTCAGGACTCTGTGCAGGCCAGTCAAGTTCCTCCACACCAAACTCACTCATCCATGTATTTATGGACCTTGCTTTGTGCACTGGTGTACAGTCATGTTGGAACAGGAAGGGGTCATCCCCAAACTCTTCCCACAAAGTTGGGATCATGAAATTTCCAAAATGTCTTGGTATGCTGAAGCATTAAGAGTTCCTTTCACTGGAACTAAGGGGCTGAGTCCAACCCCTGAAAAACAACACCTGAATGCAATTATTTGCAGGAGTGTCCCAAAACTTTTGGCAATATAGTGTGTGGGTGTGTTTATATATATATATATATCCCTTCTTCATCCCTATTTCATCACTTCTTATTTCAGAGCAGTTTATTGGGGTTAGCTGTAATGGGTGACGTTTAAATGTTGTTAATGAAGTACTGCAGTGATAACGCTACATGAACAAAGAGGAAATTTATAACTAATACAAATTAATAAATGGAATATATCATGAAAATGATCTAAATTAAATGCAGTGGATTTAAGTAAAGGATTTAAAGATAATTCCCGTGGATTTCGCTGGATCTGTGATCTATTAGCCAGGCTAATGGAGGTTGGTGATCGATTAGCTTTGTCTGAGGGGGAGCTCTCGCGCGTTTTACCTCAGACCACATAAAGGTCGCTGTGAGGGAATTTCTTTGGGGTTTTCTGTTCTCAATATTCCTCCCGTTTTTAGGTATAAAAGTAAACTTTTGACGAAGAGAGCAACAAAATAGTGTAATGCGTCATACTTCACCGTTTAGAGAAGTTTTTATAGCGTTTTTGAGGGTTTTAACTGGGTAGTCCATTTTAGGGATTAAATCTCACAAAACACACCATAAATTTGCAGATTAAATGTCTGACCTTCCTGTTTAATGTGTAAACCCATATTTCCTTGTTCATAAAATAAGAAAACTGAATGAGATACAGCGACATAAATGTGAAATCCAGGTCTGCATGCATTGAGAAGTATAAATGTGTATCAGTAGGTGATGAACAATTGTTCAGGATTAGTTTTAGTACGTCACAAAACTCTAAAGATTTCATGGAGTTAAGGAAAACAAAACAGTTGTTTAAAAGATTCTTCATAAAGATCACTGTGGGGAAACTTTCGTCTTTTACCGAATCATTTCTTTCGTTTCAGCAGAATATAATTACAGTGTTAAGTGTTAATAGCCAATTACCTCGACACATCTATTTACAGAAACATTGATCACATTTAAAATAAAACAAAACTATAAATCAACCAAGGCCAAAACGAGACAGGAACGAGAACAGAACATTTTTTATTTTTCAGAAAATGTTTATTGCACTATAGTCTTTTGATAATCTTATACAACACATGCAGTGGTTATATTATGTTAGATTTTGGTTCTTCAGAGTCTCACAAAATTGCTCATGTGTCCCGGCAGAATCTGAATTTGACTAATTTAGACATTAATTGTGCAAATATTCAATGTATATCTCATTTGATCATCCATCAGTAGACTTAAATCATTTCTGTGGAAGTGTTGAGTTTACCATTACTAAATATTTTTTATAAATTGTTATGTTTCAGTCTGAGAATGCCATCTACAGAAGAACCACCACCTCCTGTACTGCAAAATAGTTTTAAATGTTGGAAACTTGCATTAAATGTCATTCTTGGTGTTTTAAAACCTAGAAACTCTAATCTAGGGTAATGACGGTTTCTGCTAATGACATGTTCTGCAGATGAACCTGTTCATTATTCTTCTCTTTGAGGAAACATTTCGATCGAGTTGATCATGAGCAGGTCATACACTTCCTATCCATGGTAACAAGCCTGATTCTAATTCATTGTGAAATGTCAGGTGTATGAAGCAGTCTTTCTGATTGCTAGGAGCAGCAACATGGCATGAACAGGATAGGATTACTGACATTCAGAATTAACTCTCATCATTGAAATCAGGCACTGGACTTCGGAGTTTGATTTCTTTCTTTATTTATTTGTTCATGTTTATAATTTATTTATTATTCATATATATATTATTATATAATTCATCCTGTGTTCATATATTATATCATATAATTCATATATATATTATTATATAATTCATCACAGAACATTCATGTTCTGTGAGGTTGAGGTCAGGACTCAAGGTCCTCCACACCAAACTCGTTCATCCATGTGTTTATGGACCTTGCTTTGTGCACTGGTGTACAGTCATGTTGGAACAGGAAGGGGTCTTCCCCAAATGAAATTGTCCAAAATGTCTGGGAATGCTGAAGCATTAAGAGTTTCTTTCACTGGAACTAAGGGGCCGAGCCCCAACCACTGAAAAACAACACCTGAATGCAATGATTGAAGGGGTGTCCCAAAACTTTTGGCAATATAGTGTATCTATCTAGCTTTCATTAATACATTAATCTCATTAATCTGACAATTAACAGTTATAAATACATAACTTTTACAGGTTTGAAATGACAGTTATATATGCCTCCTCTTGGCAAGCGGCACATGTCTCAGCATAGCAAGCACTATTTTCATGATTTTTCAAATTTCTTTTCATGTGTCCGTGTCCTGTTATTGTCCTGTCACTAAGCCGCTATAACGCAATGCTTACGTAAATTTAGATCGCCTTTGAGCAAGCCAGAAGGCAACAGTGGCAAGGAAAAACTCTCTGAGACTACATAAGAGAGAAGCCTTGAGAGGAACCAGGCTCAAAAGGGAACCCATCCTCTTCTGGGTCTGAGGCCGAATGGTGAGGTTATAAGTCTTTACATACATAAGCGTGTTTCCTGATTTTATCCCAATGTTTAGTGCTTGTCTTTATAAACCGTTCTGTATTCTAGTCTTTTTATGAAGTTTGGTCAGTGTTATCATGCATTTCCTAGTTAGAATGCTGCTCCAACTATTGGCTCCGCAGAGGGCATTGCTCTAACTCCTGCTTCCACAGAGGGAGCAATTGCTGCTCTGCTGCCTTTTGCCTCCACAGTGGAGATCAGCTGGCAGCTTGGTTTAGAAATTCTAGTAGATTTCCTGCTTCTGACCAGTGCCTGCTTGAATTCTGATTACAGATGATTCTAGTTATTAGGCATAAACTGTCTTAATTAAGTTTACATTCTTAATAACAATTTTATTCATACTTATTAACATGTATCAATGAAAGTTTGTTTTCTACTTACCTACTTTCTACTTACTTTATTCTATGTAACAGTCCAGAAATTGTATCAGCTGTGAGACCAGGCCCCCAATGACAGGAAAGCTCTGCAAAGCAAAAAGAATAAAATTCAGTTAGACATTAAAAGACACTAGGACATGAAATTGCATACAATAGTATTTACTAACTTTCGTGTAATTAAGTGTTCATAGTTTAATTACACAAATGTTGCCTTCTCTTTTACAGGACTTCAAATAGAGTATACTATTCAAGTAGAACCAGTGTAATGTAGACTATTAAATTATGTCTTAACTCATTTAAATCAGGTTTATTTTATTCATGCCCTCTCACCTGGAAACAGCTCGGTCTGCCCATCAGCCACCGGTGCTTAAGCATTTGCTTGAAATTTGGCCGAGATTTAGGCTCTGGCTTCAGGCACCAGGATATCAGCTTGCAGCAGTCTGTGTGTGAGATAGAAGATGAGAGAGAGATTTTGTTGTCATCTGTCCCCTTCAAAAATAGTTATGTTTAAAGTTGTAATACTATGCAAGTGTTCAGCTTTATTATGCAAGTCTAAATATGATGCTTCTGCATTTTCTCACCTTCAGACAAACCAGGAGGGATGTGCAGCTCTGCAGCAGCAGTTTCGTTCGATGAAAGAAAGGGCACATCGCCACAGAGTAATTGAAATAGGACGATGCCCAGAGTCCAGATTGTAGCAGGACGACTCATGTACTTCCTGTGTCTGAACCACTCGGGAGGGAAGTACTCCAAAGTACCTGAACGTAAAAGAAGTGGCAACAACCATGAGCACCATCACAAAACTGGCTCTCCACCGCATTGTCTTTCATTCTATCCCATATCTGTTATGGACTTACCTGGGCAGACCGTGTAGGGTGTGCCCTTATCTAGGTCGCCACAGCCAAAGTCGATCAACTTAATTTGCAGTGTCTGCAAGTTGATCAGAATATTCCCAGGCTTGACGTCATTGTGAAAAACTCCACAGTCAAAGCAATGGCGAACAGCCTGAACCAGCTGGAACATGATGTCCCGAACCAGGGGTTCAGGCAATTTACCACCGTGAAGTTCACAGAACTTTAGGAGGTCCATGCAGGGACTGGGTTTCTCTAAGATCAAGACCATGTAGTCAGGGATCTGAAACCATTCCAGCAGCTCCAGGACGTACGGACTGCAAACCGGCTTGGACACCATCTGCATCAGTCCCACCTCTACGGGAATCATGCTTGTCTCTCCAGGCTAAAATTAGAAGAGACACAGTTAGCATGGATTTGGAGTAAATCAGTCTAATCTTTGGATAATAGACATTTAAAGGCAACTTATATTTGAATCTGAAATATGACTGGGTGGAGAATTGGTTTGGTTCTAAATTAGCAGAAATATGTAAATGAACAGGGTTGTTATTTGCATTATTGCTTCTCTGAATCTCAGAATGTACTTACAACAGTCATTAATCCCTGGAAGTCATCCTTTATGGCAAATTTAATGGCAACCTGTTGACAAAAAAGTAAAAAAAAAAATTATTACTATTATTTTATTACATTGTATAATTATTTTTAAAATATTTTTCCATCAAGTTATGCTTTTAAGCAAGCAAAAAGACTCATGAATTAAATGAACCAAATAATCATACATTAATTGCATCAAGAATTATTTGCGTGATTAATCATCTTCACATTAACTGTTGTATAGAATCTTTTTAAAAATAAATAAATAAATAAACTTATAAAAACACCTCTCTTCCATCTGCTATGCAAACTCCTGCAAACACAGCACCTCCTCCTCCATATCCTAGCAGCTCTCCTATAGTGTATTTTGAAGTGAGCTCCTCTGTCAGGAACCGAAACGCCCTGAACTCTTCCTGTCTACTTAAGTAGTCTGTAATGAATGAGACATGTCTTAATAACAATTATAACAGTGTGACCTTGTTACATCAGTGTGTCTTCAAACATTTACGTAAGTAGCATAAATATACTTTAATACTTTATACAATGGTTTCGATCTGAAGTCATCTTTGCAGCTACTGAAGCTCTGATTTAATGTGAGCTTTACTACAATGTAGAGATTTACTGCATTAGTCTGATAGACTTTTGAAGGCTGCATGTAAATATGGATGTGTACGCTTTTAACTTGCTATTAAATAATACATTCTATCAATTTTACTAGATATTTTGTGTTATTTGCTCCATTTTAAAATAATGAAGCCTCTGCTGTATTATATATCAGCTAAAATCATATATTCTTGGATTTCAGTGTATTTTTGTGCTCATATACATTAGCTGTGCTCTTGAACATTGTATACCCCATCATATCTCTCTCTCTCTCTCTCTCTCTCTCACTCTCTCTCTCTTTCTTATTCCTGTTCATTATTTCCTGCCTTATAAGACTGGTGTATTGGTGTATTCTGACTTACACTCTGGAGTGTTGGGAAGTTTCATGGGAGACGACGTCTCTGTGGGCTGCTGTTGCTCAGTACAACAATCTGAATCTTTGGCTTCTTCTTTGTGCAGCAGGCGAAGATTTAACAGCCATTCTGGTTCTTTTTCCTTCCCTTTATTCAGGTTCCCTGACAGCTAGAAAAGAAAACTGGTGATGAAAACAATCCTTTGCAGTTTAAAACCTGGCGATTGTTTCACAAATATGAATCATCTTATTTACCTGTATAAGCTGGTTGAACAAGGTGTTTGGGATTCTGTCTGGGAAGGCAATGACTGCTTTTGCAATGTTCTCACAATATTCGAGGGCTTGAGATGAAAGCCCAGACTCAGAGAGCTTGAGGGCATACAAGACCTTGTATTCCTAAGACACACAGAGATATTTGTTCTGAGTACACTGTTTAACCATTACACATGAAAGGAAAAAGAGGAAAAGAGAAATCCCAACCTGGAAGTTTGTCTGTGTGCAGCCTGAGTTCAGGCTCAACACATATTCATAAACCTCTGTACGCTCAATGGCTTCCTGCATGGCTGATACTTCGTCAGGCAAGCTGATGCAAAGAGAATAATGTGTCAGAAGCAAGTAAGGAAAAATACTCAGACACATGCACATATACACACATGTGCACAAAATACCTCTGGCATCCAATCGGACCAAAGTTGGATTCCTTATATGCCACCACATAGCAGAGGTGAGACGCAAAGGTCAGTCCTTTTGTGGCTGCAGATAAAAGACAAAGCATGCGTGTGAAGATCAGGATCCGGAGAACAGTTCAGAGTTTGTGATGAAGTTACAACTGTTTATTTCAGAAAAAAAGTCCTGTTACTGCGGAGCTTCTCCTTACCAAAGCTGTCACCCATGTCAATCACTGCCTTTACGTGTTCATCGTCCGCCATGGAAGCACATAAAAGAGCTGCCAGATGAAGGCACCAGTTCTGCTTTTGAACACTCTGAGGCTATATCAGAAATTAACATGTTAGTGACAAAAACAGGGGGTAAAAATATGGTCATGCTATGATATGTGCTGTTAAACAGCACTAACCTTGGATATCTTATTTCTAAGATATTGGTAAGCCCTGAAGAGGACTACAGCAACTTGGGACAGTTTTGCTTTCTGTAAAAGAAATCTCTTGTCAATTCTAGATATATTCATTCATCCATACAATTGTGAAATTCATAAAATAACAACTTTCTTACATTATTTTATGTTTATTGTTAACCATTTGCTTGAACACTTACTCTATTTAGAGTACAGTACAATTCCATAATTTTCCAGAAGAAATAGGACTCCCTTTGTTCAGGTTCATCAGTATGGAGCAGACACTCCTCAGATTTCCTCTGGATGAACTGAATCAAGTCCTCCTTGTGCATCGTATTGCTGTAACACATATTAGAACAGCACATACACCTTGAGCACCTGATGATATGCTTGAAAATGTTACTGTGAAATAGGCTGCATGTTTAATGGTCAGTGTTTTTGTGTTACACGAAAGGAGAAAGAGTCTCACCACATCAGTGGGCCAGGAAAAGTCCGATTCTGGCCATCATTATCATCATGACAGGCCAAGGGTTGCTTTCCTACACGGTAAAATTCACACACAAATTCCTTAGTACAATAGCGTGCCTAAAATGATCATTTTTTGCTCATACACTGTCTATAAACTGAGTGTGTATCCTACCTGGACTATGGGGTTGAACACCAGGCTTTCCTTCAGCACTGGGAGGAAAAACTGGACTAGTGTTTTCTGATATCAAAAATGCCATCAATATCTACAGAAAATAGAAATGATACATGTTCATTGGTGAAAGTTGTCTTAAATGTACTTTACTGAATAGAGCTGAGGAAAAATCTTTTTCTGTTAATACAAAGCCTTTAGGAGATTTTCACTCGGAAGTTCCTACTTCTACACGGAGTAATATACAGTATTACAAAAGAAGAAGAGATTTCACCGATCGTTATCTATACCTATATATCTGTTTATTATAAACTCCTCTGCTTATCACAACTAGTGTTCAAATATACATACCTGTCTGTGAAAAACGTCGAACTCAGCATACGCTCAGACACTCAGTGAGGTTGAACATCGGCAAGGTTCTGGTTCTGATTCGGAAACGTCACGCACACGTCACAGCGCGCACGAGGAACTTCACCTAGCAACCTCTATAAGGACATGACGTTTTCATGATGAGAGTATTTACACTGAAGCTTACATGTCTCTGTATTAACGTTATTGTTGATGTACGATCAAAACACCTGCTGTCTCTCCTGTGCGCTGATAAATATCCGTGTATTGTGATGAGATGCTGCAAGAATACACTTCAGATATAGAAGGACAAATTAAAACCTGAACACAGTTTTTTCTTTGCTGAATAAAATATTGCTAACCTTCAAAAGTAAAAACCAGCCACTTTTAGCTTCGGTTTCAGTTGTCATACCCTGACTTGTATAAATCCTACAGCATCTTCCCCCGTCTCCCACCTCACCATTACCCCCGAGGAAAACACCATCAGACTATATTTGCCTCGTTTAAGATGCAGTACTGGGTTTAGATTCGTCCTTTTTTAAAGGCTATTGTTCATAAACACAATTATTTCTGTCACCACACAGCCTTCAGTATTTGTTAGTAAGTTGTAGCTCGGTTTCTACACAGCGTGGACAAACGAGCCATGCTACATCTTTATAAACACACACCGACCTATCCGGTGTTTTATCCAGTTAAACACCGGATAAATTCATTATAAACACTGAGAAACTCCTATCTAAAAATATAGATTTTATTTAGACTCTGTTTAGCTAGCAAGCATGTATTTTCCCTCGCGAGCCAAACAACATCTGCTAATTTACCTTTCAGTGACAATACATTATCGGTGTAGTTTCATGCTAACAGCTAATAGAAACCAATGCATGTCAAACGCATGAAACTCAAAAACCACTCAGAAATGTTGACAATGAAAAATTAACTAGCAACGAGCCCTTGAAAGTCTTAATTATTACTTCTTTTTTTTTCTTCCCAACATCCTGCATCTCGTGGTGTCCCAAGAAGACGCCAGTTAGGTTTATATTTAAACAAAAATGGCGTACTCATTGTGTTTTCCTTTTTTGTTGTTGAATTTACCTGTCTAATTTTATCCCTTGGACTTATAAACAACAACAAAAACTCAAAAAAATATTATATCGAGTTTGGTGTGGAGGAACTTGACTGGCCTGCACAGAGTCCTGACCTCAACCCGATAGAACCTTTGGGATGAATTAGTGAGGAGACTGTGAGCCAGACCTTCTCGTCCAACATCAGTGCCTGACCTCACAAATGTGCTTCTAGTGGAATGGTCAAAAAATCCCATAAACACACCCCTAAACCTTGTAGAAAGCCTTCCCAGAAGAGTTGAAGCTGTTATAGCTGCAAACTCCATATTACATTCATGTGCATGTACAGGCAGATGTCCCAGTTTTGAAATGGCTCACAGTCTCTGCTTTAACTCTTCTCAAAGGTGTTCTGTGGGGTTGAGGTCAGGACTCTGTGCAGGGCAGTCAAGTTCCTCCACGCCAAACTCACTCATCAATGTATTTATGGACCTTGCTTTGTGCACTGGTGTGCAGTCATGTTGGAACAGGAAGGGGTCATCCCCAAACGGTTCACACAAATTTGGGATCATGAAATTGTCCAAAATGTCTTGGTATGAAGCTGAAGCATTAAGAATTCCTTTCACTGGAACTAAGGGGCCGAGTCCAACCCCTGAAAAACATCACCTGAATTCAATGATTTGGAGGAGTGTCCCAAAACCTTTGGCAATATAGTGTGTGGGTGTGTTTATTCATATATATATATATATATATATATATATATATATATATATATATATATATAGAGAGAGAGAGAGAGAGAGAGAGAGAGATTTATATATATGTAGAGAGAGAGAGGGAGGGAGAGGGTGTTTGAATATATCTTAGTCCAGTTTTAGTTTAGTTTAGAGAAACACATGAATACACTGTGTCCAAACGTGATTTATTGATGGTTTATATATGATAAATAATACATAAACAAACAAGCAGTGCATGTGTGTGTGTGCACCATCAGTTAAAAAGCTGCTGAAAATTGAATCCTGTATCTTCATGATTCTATGCATTGCCCTGCTGCCACACAATTGGCTAAATAGATAATTGCATGAATGAGGAGGTGTACAGGTGTTCCTAATAAAGTGCTCAGTGAGTGTAAATGAGCATTATATAACAATTTGGTCAGGTACAACTGTTTGTACATTCAGTGTTGCTAATGCGACTGATAGAATACCACCACCATCTCTGATATATGATCTTGGGTACTTGATGTACAGATACCCCGTCTCACTGCAGATATCTGGAGATTTGTGTGTTTGAACACTCCTTTCCTATAGGTCCATGCTGGTCACATTTCCAGCATTTCAACATGTCACAGTCCTTAAACTGATGCTCAGTTGAGTCACAGATGTAATCACTGGAGGTTTGTCCAGGAAAGGTGGTGCAGCCATTATATGGACACATGAAGATAAGGGAAATCGTAGTTCAGTGGGTAAGATGTTGGATTTCCGAACGGAAGGTTTTTATACCAGGCCCACCAAGCTGGCACTGCTGGGGCCTTGAGCAACACCCTTAACACTCAGTTGCTCAGGTGTATAAAAAAAATGAGATAAATGTAAGATGCCCTGGGTCAGGGTGTCTGCCAAATGCTGTAAACATAATGAAGATGGAGATGATTGCAATCAGGTTGTTTTTTCAATCGTCCTACACCATACCATATTCTGAAGTGGTCTACCTGTTTTTTGGACTTAAGGAGGTCACATGGGTTTCTGCAGACTGACACATTGGACTAAGGGCTGGGGAATGTTTTGTTTCCAGGTCGTGGAAGGAGAGGAATACCCCTTGCTGTACATCAGCTACAAGCTCTTGGTAAGGGAGGCTAGATATAGCACTATAGAGAAGAAGTGTGTGGCATTCAAATGTGCAGCCATAACCCTAAATTCCTTATCCATCAGTAAATCATTTCTGTAGAAGTGTAATGTTTATCATTGTTCATTTCTAAACCTGATAAGCATTTTGTCTATAAATTGTCTGAGAATGGTAATGGTTGGTAGAGGTTGGTAATCGATTAGCTTTGTCTGAGTTTGGAGCTCTCGCGCATTTTACCTCAGACCACATAAAGGTTGCTGTGAGGGATTTTCTGTTTCTGAGGGATTTGGGGTTTTCTGTTCTTAATATTCCTCCCGTTTTTAGTTATAAATGTAAACTTTTGACGAAGAGAGCAACAAAATAATGTAATGCGTCATACTTCACCGTTTAGAGAAGTTTTTATAGCGTTTTTGAGAGAATGATAAAAAGCATTGTTAAGGTCTTAAGAACACTTGTAGTCCATTTTAGGGATTAAATCTTACAAAACACACCATAAATTTGCAGATTAAATGTCTGACCTTCCTGTTTAATGTGTAAACCCATATTTCCTTGTTCATAAAATAAGAAAACTGAATGAGATACAGTGACATAAATGTGAAATCCAGGTCTGCATGCATTGAGAAGTATAAATGTGTATCAGGAGGTGATGAACAATTGTTCAGGATTAGTTTTAGTACGTCACAAAACTCTAAAGATTTCATGGAGTTAAGGAAAACAAAACAGTTGTTTAAAAGATTCTTCATAAAGATCACTGTGGGGAAACTTTCGTCTTTTTCCGAATCATTTCTTTCATTTCAGCAGAATATAATTACAGTGTTAAGTGTTAATAGCCAATTACCTCGACACATCTATTTACAGAAACATTGATCACATTTAAAATAAAACAAAACTATAAATCAACCAAGGCCAAAACGAGACAGGAACGAGAACAGAACTTTTTTTATTTTTCAGAAAATGTTTATTGCACTATAGTCTTTTGATAATCTTATACAACACATGCAGTGGTTATATTATGTTAGATTTTGGTTCTTCAGAGTCTCACAAAATTGCTCATGTGTCCCGGCAGAATCTGAATTTGACTAATTTAGACATTAATTGTGCAAATATTCAATGTATATCTCATTTGATCATCCATCAGTAGACTTAAATCATTTCTGTGGAAGTGTTGAGTTTACCATTACTAAATATTTTTTTATAAATTGTTGTTTCAGTCTGAGAATGCCATCTACAGAAGAACTACCACCTCCTGTACTGCAAAATAGTTTTAAATGTTGGAAACTTGCGTTAAATGTCATTCTTGGTGTTTTAAAACCTAGAAACTCTAATCTAGGGTAATGACGGTTTCTGCTAATGACATGTTCTGCAGATGAACCTGTTCATTATTCTTCTCTTTGAGGAAACATTTCGATCGATTCGATCATGAGCAGGTCATACACTTCCTATCCATGGTAACAAGTCATGTTGGAACAGGAAGGGGTCTTCCCCAAATGAAATTGTCCAAAATGTCTGGGAATGCTGAAGCATTAAGAGTTCCTTTCACTGGAACTAAGGGGCCGAGCCCCAACCACTGAAAAACAACACCTGAATGCAATGATTGAAGGGGTGTCCCAATACTTTTGGTGATATAGTGTATCTATCTAGCTTTCATTAATACATTAATCTCATTAATCTGACAATTAACAGTTATAAATACATAACTTTTACAGGTTTGAAATGACAGTTATATATGCCTCCTCTTGGCAAGCGGCACATGTCTCAGCATAGCGAAGACTATTTTCATGATTTTTCAAATTTCTTTTCATGTGTCCGTGTCCTGTTATTGTCCTGTCACTAAGCCGCTATAACGCAATGCTTACGTAAATTTAGATCGCCTTTGAGCAAGCCAGAAGGCAACAGTGGCAAGGAAAAACTCTCTGACACTACATAAGAGAGAAGCCTTGAGAGGAACCAGGCTCAAAAGGGAGCCCATCCTCTTCTGGGTCTGAGGCCGAATGGTGAGGTTATAAGTCTTTACATACATAAGCGTGTTTCCTGACGTCTCTGTGGGCTGCTGTTGCTCAGTACAAGAATCTGAATCTTTGGCTTCTTCTTCGTGCAGCAGGCGAAGATTTAACAGCCATTCTGGTTCTTTTTCCTTCCCTTTATTCAGGTTCCCTGACAGCTAGAAAAGAAAATTGGTGATGAAAACAATCCTTTGCAGTTTAAAACCTGGCGATTGTTTCACAAATATGAATCATCTTATTTACCTGTATAAGCTGGTTGAACAAGGTGTTTGGGATTCTGTCTGGGAAGGCAATGACTGCTTTTGCAATGTTCTCACAATATTCGAGGGCTTGAGATGAAAGCCCAGACTCAGAGAGCTTGAGGGCATACAAGACCTTGTATTCCTAAGACACACAGAGATATTTGTTCTGAGTACACTGTTTAACCATTACACATGAAAGGAAAAAGAGGAAAAGAGAAATCCCAACCTGGAAGTTTGTCTGTGTGCAGCCTGAGTTCAGGCTCAACACATATTCATAAACCTCTGTACGCTCAATGGCTTCCTGCATGGCTGATACTTCATCAGGCAAGCTGATGCAAAGAGAATAATGTGTCAGGAGCAAGTAAGGAAAAATCATTATCATCATGACAGGTCAAGGGTTGCTTTCCTACACGGTAAAATTCACACACAAATTCCTTAGTACAATAGCGTGCCTAAAATGATCATTTTTTGCTCATACACTGTCTATAAACTGAGTGTGTATCCTACCTGGACTATGGGGTTGAACACCAGGCTTTCCTTCAGCACTGGGAGGAAAAACTGGACTAGTGTTTTCTGATATCAAAAATGCCATCAATATCTACAGAAAATAGAAATGATACATGTTCATTGGTGAAAGTTGTCTTAAATGTACTTTACTGAATAGAGCTGAGGAAAAATCTTTTTCTGTTAATACAAAGCCTTTAGGAGATTTTCACTCGGAAGTTCCTACTTCTACACGGAGTAATATACAGTATTACAAAAGAAGAAGAGATTTCACTGATTGTTATCTATACCTATATATCTGTTTAAATATACATAGTGTTATAAATATACTAGTGTTCAAATATACATACCTGTCTGTGAAAAACGTCGAACTCAACATATGCTCAGACACTCAGTGAGGTTGAACATCGGCAAGGTTCTGGTTCTGATTCGGAAACGTCACGCACACGTCACAGCGCGCACGAGGAACTTCACCTAGAATGACAAATTAAAACCTGAACACAGTTTTTTCTTTGCTGAATAAAATATTGCTCTCCTTCAAAAGTAAAAACCAGCCACTTTTAGCTTCGGTTTTAGTTGTCATACCCTGACTGTTTGAATAAATTCTCTATATTTATTCCTTAAATCTCTGTATTTAGTATTTTTCTGCTATATTTTGTTATTTTGTTATATTCTGCTATATTTTGTAATATTTTGTTATTTGATATATTTTTGTTATATTTTTGTACCCTAATTTGGGTTTTTTAGTGTTTTTGTTATATTCCTTCCTATTTTATCTATTACCTGTGTTTGTGGATACTGCTGGAAACTGTGAAACTGTGCACACTAGCACTCGGTGCCACTCATCGTGATCTGCTGTGTTCAGGGGAACGTTAAGTATTCTGTCAGAATGGCAGTAAGGACACAAGTGCAAGTGTTCAGTGTTTATTTTAAGTAACACCTTTATTAAATACCAGAAGGCAATCAAAGAATAACATGTTTTATGTTAACTGAATGCACTAACAGCATAGACTAGGGCCTTAAATAAAAATCTGGGAAAATCCTTGAATACTGTGAGTGTTGCTGGAAAGGAAATTTAGTCCAGATGTGTGCAATCAGTAAGATTTGCTGTGTGTGAGACAGAGGTGTCGTGTGATAGTGGTGACTGGGTGTTGTAGTCCTCAGTGACCATGTTTGTAGTCCGTGTTTAATTCTGAGAATGACCAATGATAACATACCTGGAGAGATTTAGTCTAATCTGGAGTGATTTGCCTTACAGACAGCATTAATGTCAGAGCTTCTAGTGAAGAAAATTAGTTAACTTATTCTGACCAATTGGAATTAAGTAATCAAAGGTTCTCTGTTATATAAATATAAATAAGCATTTTTATAAAAATAGAGAGCCAAGCAGTTTAAACCCATATGTGTGTATGTGTGTGTGTGTGTGTGTGTGTGTGTGTGTGTGTATGTGTGTGTGGCTGAATATGAGACGAATTAAAACACTGTTTTTTCTCCAAGATTAAGTTAACAAAGATTTTTTAAGGCAAATTGGAAAACAATTTTAATATGCCTTGGTTTTACATAATACATTTTCAATTTCTAATAACTGTTGGCATCAAAAAATTATTTATTTTTTAATTATATATTTTTCATGTTCCTATAATTTTTTTTTATTTTGTTCCTTGTATATAGTAATATTTATTTATTTATTTATTTATTTATTTATTTATTTATTTATTTATCTAATGTAATATTTTAATATTGTTTGTGATAGCAATGGTGAACATGTAGTTGTATCTTACAACAGCAGTGGTGGCTCAGGGTTCAAGCCCCAGCACAGCCAAGCTGCCACTGTTGGGCCCCTGAGCAAGGCCCTTAACCCTCACTGCTCCAGGGGTGCTGTATCATAGCTGACCCTGTGCTCTGACCCCTAACTTATAATACTGGGATATGCATAGAAAGCATTTCACTGTGCTGTTATGTACAGAATATGTGACAAATATGTCTATTCTTCTATTCTATTCTATAGTATGCATATATTTATATATTGTATGTTTAGTCTATATTTTATAAGTGAATAAAGTAGTGCAGTATTTAAATGGGAAACGTATTGTATGTTCACTGTAATAATATTTAATCAATTAAAATAACCAAGTATTTGTGTGCATAAAGCTGCATAGCCACCAGAGGGCGCCATATAACCGCTGACCGATTTCTTAAATCAACCTTTCCTTCCCTCAAGTGCCAATTTTAGTTCTCTTTTTTTCGTTTTTACACGTTATAACCTCATGAACGGTGTGTTAACGGGCAGAAAACACACCGGGTCGGTCAATTAAATAAAAATAGGGGTCAAAACAGTGGCGCTACACACAAACTAAACACGTTACTGAAGTAAATAAATATAGATTGCACCATGGTATGAATTACAGGGTGTTTTGCATGTTCGGACCACTCTAATTAAAACTTTAACACCACAAAAGGAAATAAATACTAAATGATAGCTTATGGAAATTATACGTACGAAGTAGTTTTAGCATTTAACTATGGAAATATGGTTCGCTAATCGTCTATTAAAGAGAGACGATTTTGTGAACACCCCTACAAAGGGCTGTACCATTCCTAACCGGTGACCCTGCTTTAAACTTGACCAGCCTCACTGCCATGTCTGATCCGTCTGGATATACCAAAAAGTGATAAATATTTAAGTGTCGAGTATGATGCGTGCAAAATGCAATGGTTCATCTGAAGTTTAGCTCCACTTAAAGCTCTTTCTGTGTCTGATTGAAGCAGGGAGTGAAAAAGGATCTTTTTTCATCCACTCCAGGTGCATCAGTCTCCATAAAGCGGGTTTTTTTCTTGTTTGCACCATTATAAAACATGTAGCTTGTGTATTTTTAACAGCAGCCTGTGTCTCCATCCATATTTTATACGTTTCATCTAATTTTAATGCTCTCATTTTATAGCGCTGCTCCTTGCTGCATATTTAAAGAAAAGGTTCAGCACAAAAAAAGTACACATTTTTCCATTTTCTCCAGATGTACTTGATGAGTCGAGGCAGATTTATGCAACTACAAGCTAATGAAAGTTGATTCCACTTAAATCATTTCTGTTTAACACACACACACACAGATTATTAAGGCCTAGTCCAGATTATTATGGCCTAAAATCTCATCCACGCAAAAACGCAAAAAGTGCCGTAAAGAGCATGCCAAACCAACAGGTGGTGATATAATCTCAACCGTAAAGCCGTGTTGGCCAATCAGAAGCCTGATACGCCGATGTCACAAGCCAAAAATTTGCTGTCTACACAATAACACTGCAACCAGTCGTTTTTGAAAAACTTCACCCTGGCAGGAGTTTACAACAATGTTCGGTTTCAGTGACCTGATGCTGCGTTTGCGTGTGGACGAACGGCCGAACCGCATAAAAAAAGCTGCGGTTTTAAATACCCGCGTTCATGTGGACAGGGCTTAAGTGTACGTAAGAAAGGAAACATGTCTGCGTTGTGTTTAGAGGTCAAACTTTAGACAAGAAGACGGCAAGGTGATGCCAGATTCACACCCGAGTGTGTAAAGCTGATGGAGAAACAGTGTCAGGATAACAACGTAGGTCACAATCATCCCCTTTAAGGAAAAGTCACACACTTTACACACTTAACATTTTGGCTCACACAGTTTTGGGACACCCCTTCAAATCATTGAATTCAGGTGTTGGACTCGGCCCCTTAGTTCCAGTGAAAGGAACTCTTAATGCTTCAGCTTCATACCAAGACATTTTGAACAATTTCATGCTCCCAACTTTGCGTGAACAGTTTGGGGATGACCCCTTCCTGTTCCAACATGACTGTACACCAGTGTACAAAGCAAAGTCCATAAAGACATGGATGAGCGAGTTTGGTGTGGAGGAACTTGACTAGCCTGAACAGAGTCCTGTCCTCAACCTGATGAATTAGAGCGATTTGAGAGACAGCTTCAACTCTTCTGGGAAGGCTTTCCACAAGGTTAATAGTGTGCTTATGGCAATTTTTGACCATTCCTCTAGAAGCTGCTGTCTGATGTTGAATAAGAAGGCCTGGTTCACAGTCTCCAAACTGAAGTTCCTCGACACCAAACTCACTCATCCATGTTTTTATGGACCTTGCTTTGTGCACTGGTGTGCAGTCATGTTGGAACAGGAAGGGGTCATCCAAGAGGGCATGAAATTGTCCAAAATGACTTGGTATTCTGAAGCATTAAGAGTTCCTTTCACTGGAACTAAGGGGCCGAGCCCAACCCCTGAAAAACAACACCTGAACTCAATGAGTTGGAGGGGTGTCCCAAACCTTTTGGCAATATAGTGTATTTCATACACAGTGCTTGTGTACTTATTTTTGTGTACTTTTTGAGTGTGCACATATTACTCATAATATTCATGTGTGGACAGTTTTAATCAGAGCTACCTGAAAAACACCTTTTTAAGTAGATTTTCTGCATGCGCTGTTCAGATTATACAAATCACCCGAGTATATTTGCATCCCTAAAGCTGAAAGATTTATTTATTATTTTTTTGTAGAAGCCTCTGATTTTTTCAGTAGCATCTAGGATATTTCCTTTAAACACAAGTGCTTACCTTTAAACTGAAAAAATAAAAAAATAAAAAATAAAAATCAGAGATAGGAAAAGAGATAGAAGATAGACTGAAGACTGAAGTAAAGCATTGAAATAAACTAATTCTAATAGTTTAAATATGAGACTAAAAGTCTCATATTGCTATATAAATAGATAAAATAGTCCTAGTTGGAATTAACACATGAATCTGTTAGGAAGGAATGGCTTTCACCCTCTTATAAAATAGCACTTGATCCATCACATCATTTATTATTATTTCTTGCATTTTATATTTTTACATTTTATTTTTTCACTTCTCAAAGGTGCGAAACCCAAACATACCCTTAACCACCAGAAGGTACACCACTGCTCATGGCATCTGCTCAGCCACATTCCTCCATTCCTTAAAGCTTTACCATTTCAGACAATAACCAGGAAAAAACACTTTATTCCCTCTTTCACCTCTTTATATTGATCCTTTTTTTTTTGGATTATTTATTTTTGTTTTGAACAAACCAGGACTGGAATCCTACAAAAAGGTCACAGATACAGCGTGACAAGTAGATATAGCACATGACTGCTACTTAGTAGTTTACAGCTTCTAACTTTCCATTTTCTTTATTTTTCCCTACTAGCTTACAAGATTTCTGACTTGGCAGGGTTTAAGTTCACAAAGAAGAAGAAGGGAGAAGAAGGAGAAGTGAATTTCTTTCCTGCATCCTGTGTCTTGATTATCTTTTTAATTTCTTTTGCAGTGTGACATGTTCTGGCTTGTTATAAAAGCGCAAAAGTTGCAAGCGAAATGAATTAACCCGTGTTTTGACGCTTTGGAAGCAGCTGTGTGTGTGATTTAAGGGCGTATTCACATCTGAAGCATTTATATCCATTTGAATTTGTTCTTCTTTTATATGATTCCAGTCAGTTGATGGAAACACACTAAATTAAAAGCAACTGCCGAATGATACAGTACATGAATACAAATAGATGTAAGATTTTGCTCAGTGTGTGTTGCTGCTCTCTGCATAAATAGCTTTAGTTCCTGATATATTTTATTCATATAGACAGGTGTGATTTGTTTTGATTTCAGTCTCCGCCCCTGTCTCCGCCCCGTCCCTGTCAATCTCCCCACTGTGTTGTGATTGTGTTCAACCTGCTTTGTGTTTAGGTTTTGATCGCTTTTGTTTGCTTATACCCTTTGGTTCATCGCGAAGTCTCGTTGATTCTGATCCGTGTGTTCTGGCTGGTGTTCCTTGCTACTTTCTTACTACTTTTTCCTGCTTCTGACCCAGAAAAAACCCTGCAAAATATTAAAAACAGTACGAAGTAGTTTGTCATATTCACAGTACATTAGAGAAGTGTTTAATTTCAATCTATCTCATGTGCCAAAAATAAGAATCAGGAAGAGAAGCAGCTTAACTCTACCTGTCCCTCTGTTTCACCGGTTTATCCCCACAGGAGACATGTTCCTAACTGGATTTACATGATCAAACAGTTTCCTAATGTGTGTGAACATCAATTCCAGCAGGAAGTTCAGTGAGTGTGACCGGAGCTTCCTGAACATTCACAGAGAGCTCGACATCTGCGTTAAGTCCGCGTTTGGAGTTTATTTGCTAATCGCTTACTTAATCCTTCATTTGGAATACACTTCATTATTAATTTATATTTATAAAATATATAATTGAGTTGTTGTGGAAGCTCACGGCTGAACGTAGATCAAGAGTTTTTATTCGCTCTCTAACAGCAAGTATGTAACGTTCTTATAGGCCCTGACTGACTAAGACTTCATGAGTATAAACACGTGCAAGCTTGTGATGTCAAGTTTGAATTATGCCTTAAACAGCCTCTCATACTGACACACCCAGCCCTACACACACACACACACTTGGCTGTTCTGTCTCATCTTGGTCTGTATCTCTGTGTCTCACACACACACAGCGCTCTGACTACAGGCATTAATCACAGCACGCACAGCAGCATTAAGAAAAGAGATGGCATCCCATAATATTATTAATCTGATTCCATTTTTGCAAAGAATGAAAGAAAGAAATGACAAGCCCTCCTGTTCGTGTCATGGGGCGAGACAGGAGAGATGACAGAGGAAGAAAAAATGGAGGAAAGAGAAAAGAAATAAAATAAAAGGAGGCAAAGAAGAAGAGAGATAGAAAGAGACATAGAGAGAGAGAGAGGGAGAGAGAGAGGCAGAGAGAGAGAGAGTCAGGACTCTAATATGTACTTTATGTTTGTGTCTTTAAGTAAGAACATTATTATTAGTGAAAATAACTGATATTATTTTACTCCCTTGGCTCCAGGGCCAAGGTTGACTGTATCATCACCTGGATATTTAGTGTTTAGTTTCTCCAGCAAACTCTGGACTCTTCCAGGAACAGACAGTATTTATTTTAAGATCACGTGACACTGTAATATCACACATGTTAACGAAGTGTATGACTTTTAATGGCAACTAAAATTGCTCCAGAAATAAATGAAAGGATTTTATGTGACTGTTTGTGGACTTACATTAATGTATGTGCATAAATATTACCAAATAATTTAGAAATTATTATTATAATTTTTATTCCATTTCAATATTGTGAGCTGTTTCGTGTAGGCTCATGACATATAATCCTAATGACTTTTTCCAGGTTTTCACACTACATAATGTGGACAGAGTTTAATAGAGGGTGAAAATTAATGCAAGCCACTGCTTTATATCCTAACAAAAAAATATCAGAAACATGAGGTAAGAAATGAAGAAAATCATGTAAGAAAATCACATCTTCCGAATTAAAACCACATGGCCGTCAGTGTCCATATAAATGACTCGTGTGAAGTTCACATGGAATAAAAACATAAGGGAAAAATGTGCTGAACAATGATGTATTAAAGTGTTGACATGCATATCACGTGAATCATGGGATCGTTCACGCGCGAAACCTTGCGTAACTTTTCTGTAAAGCCATTTTTTTGTTGTTTTTAGTTTTTACCATTGAACAATGTGTCATATAAAAAAACCACAACAAAAATAAATAAATCAGATTGAGTGCTTGCTAAATTGAGAAAGCTTCATTAGTGTGCAGCCTGTTACCTACTTAGGGCTCTAATTAAAAGTGTTCACATAAATAAATGTAAAAGTGCACAGATGTTTACAGATGTGCTGCATCTGTTGTACTTTGCGACACTGCACTGTTATACTGGAATGTGGGAAGGAAAGAAATTATATTTTTGTGACCCAGCGATTTCAGCTGAAAGCTTATCTCTCTTTCTTTATCTGTCTATCTGTCTTTCTCCCGCCAACTCTATCTCTGCTTCTCTCTCTCTTTCTTTCTCTCTCTACCCATCCCCCTCTATCTATCTGAAAGAGCTGATAAGCTGAGAGCTTATCTCTCTTTCTTTATCTACCCGTCTCTCTCCCCGACACTCTCTCTCTTTCTGTCTCTCTCTCTTTCTTTCTCTCTCTCTATCTCTCTGTCCCCCTCTCCCTCTCTATTGACCTGTCTCTGTCTCTTCCTGACTCTATCTATCTATCTATCTATCTATCTATCTGTCTGTCTGTCTGTCTGTCTGTCTGTCTCTCTCCTCGACTCTCACTCTCCCTATGTGTATTTCTGTCTCTCTCTCTCTTTTTCTATCTATCTATCTATCTATCTATCTATCTATCTATCTATCTATCTATCTATCTATCTATCTATCTATCTATCTATCTATCTGTCTGTCTGTCTCCCCCGACTCCTCAACTCTCTCTTTCTCTCTCTCTCTCTGACACGTGTCAGATCATCAGGCAGGTTTCAGGTGTGTGATGTCTCCCAGTTGAGCCACGGTTTTATTTATTCTGACTGATACGATTTTATCATGCCTAAATCTAAAGGAGTTTTTTTTCCACCATCACATGTTTTTTTTACCGCTCAGCAGTTGACTGAACAAACCTGAAGTGAGGTACAATATCCACACGCCAAGCACGCGCGAAACACGCACTGACCTGTTAGATGTTGGATCGGCCAGATGGAGAGCTGATATACATCTGGCCACCATTCGTGCTCTGATCTGCTCATCTTGTACTGTAAAGTACACACACACACACACACACAGCCTGTACAGAGTGTGATGGATGGAGGACTGCTGGCCTCTCAGATCTCAGCAGGGCGGAGTGAAGAATTCATGCCTTACGCAATCACAAATAAGGATAGCAAAACATGTGCTGAGGAAATTTTCTTAACACGGTCCCTCAACTTTTCTGTTATTCGAACTTATTTACAATCTGAGCTCTTAGTGATCAGATGCATCTGACCTCAATAAAATACCATCTCAGAGGAGAAACTGTGGCCTTTTTGGTGCCTCAGACAGGAGAAAAAACACGTGTACTACATCGCCGACATCCAACCAATCGGGCAAGAAGTCATGTATATATCCATATATTCACCTGTCAGTCATATTTCCTGTAAATTCCCTTGCAGTAAAATGTTATTCCAGCTCAGGTGTCTTCAACTGGTGGGCTGCTGCACGGATGTGGATCTCTCTTCAATCCTGGAATGCTGCAGAAGTGCAGATAAACATTTGAGATACAAACTGGCCTTTAGTTCAGTGACTTTAGTTTTCTAAACACAAACCAGCTCGGGCTTCTGTAGCGGATGCTCGGTTGTTGTTTATCCAGTCACGTGCTTTTATGTCAATTATTTAGTTTAAGGCAGCTCCGGAGATCAGAAGCTTGGTATAGGGTTAGAGACATTAAGTCAGAAAAGATTTTTTTACCAGGACATTATTTTAACTTACTAATCTGGTGTTTTGCCTCAGAACACATTATTTTAACTTACTAAGTCTTTATTTTGACATGGTATCTCATTATTGTGTTAGTATCTCACTATATTTTACTGTCTCATTATTTTGATATGGTATCTCATTATAGTGTGAGTATCTCATTAAGTTGACATAGTATCTCATTATTGTGTTACTATCTCATTATTGTGATATGGTATCTCATTATTGTGTGAGTATCTCATTATGTTGTTATTTTGCAATACTAAGTTATTATTTTGACTTAATACCTTTGTACTTTGATTTACTGTGTCAATATATGAGATACTATGTCAAAAAATTCCATATTAAGACAAAATAATGAGATACTAAGTATAAATACTGAATATAGCAAAACAATGCTCATGAATATACATGACTACGTGGACTTGTCTGTTCAGAGCCCATGGATCACAATTGAACTTATACTTGATCTTATAGCCATAATATAAATGTTAATAGTTTGGCATTAAAGAGTAACTGTTGTCACCATTCAGTCATGTTAGCTGCTGATCTATACTGTACTTCACAATACTCTGTATGTTATAAACTCTTTATTACACCTAATAGAGTGTAAGTTTGCCTTATGTACAGCCAGTGTTTTGTACATGTGAAACCTGTGGGTATTATTTAGTGAAAGAACACTGAAGGACCAAGGTGTATTTGATTAAATGTATGTTATACACCTTCCAAGTCCAACTATCCATACATCTATAAGGGCAGGGCTTTCTCTCCCCTGTCAATCACAGTGACACTAGCCAATCACGGGTGTCTGTGAGCTCATGTATGTGGAAGAGGGCTGACAGCTTTTTCCTTCATGTGTGTAATACTATGTTACACTCTGAGACTTCAGGACTAAATTAGGGATGGAATTGGTTGGATAAGTTAAATCAACACCGAGCGACAGATTAATCCAGTTAAGGCGAAGAAGGAGGAGTGAAAAAGGCTGATAGAGACAGGGGAAGAGATTTGTATCCTGATGTAAAAATCCAATCAACAGACGACATAAACATTTAAAAAGAAGCAAAAATGTATGTTTCTTCACATATATGATCAAGTTGCAGCTCTTTCTAAGAGTTAGAGTTTCCACACAGAACCTTTAAGGGTTCTTCAGTCTCTGTCCAACCCCCATGTTTCGTTCTTTCTCTTTAACCCAGTGCTAATTCAATTCTCAGTGTTGATATCATTTTTACAATGTTTCCTGTAAAGAATTTTATTACAGTTTCCCTTTTTTATTATCCTGAGATTGATGCCTAATACAATGCATGGAATTTCTATAAAAACCGAAGACGCTGTGTGTAGGGCATCTAAATATTTTATACATTTCATACATTTTTCATTCATCATTCATGAAGAGGTTATTACTCATCATAACCTCCATAGAAACTCTTGTTCGCGTGTATTTAATGACTATCGGGAGGGACTATTCCTGCACAAAGGGGTAGACACGTGTTTATTCCTTCTGTGTTTAAACAAATCCGAACGATTGTTAAAATTAACATGGCGGTTAAATTGTAAAAAGCTCAATCCATGTTTTGGTAAAATGGTGGGTTAAATCAGTGTTTCTGGTCCATAGGGATTTTTGTCTGTCCCCCCCCTGCAGCGCGGTTGGTTTGTTCTGGTTCAGAGGCGGGAGCGCGCGCTGGCGTCGGGAACGCGCGGAGTTCGCATGACTCTGTTGTGCGGGGATTGAGCCGAACACCGGAGCGCTTCACACACAGGTAATTTATATGTTTTATATCATTTATCTCATTCTCACAGGCAAGTTTAATAAATTCTCTTTATTAAATGTTTATATCTACAGCTTTATAAACTTTTTAAAGGCCTGAATCGGTTTACAGAGATCCACATGTGACATAAAAGAAGTTTGAAAACTGAATTTTAGAATTGTTTCCATTAATATTTGCTCATGTATCATGCAAAATTTAGCATTTGTTTTGCTTAAGGTGTTTATTTGTATTGCACACACACACACAAACACACACACACACACACTCCTGAATGTAGAGCATGCAGGATGCTCTGGGTATCACGAGCATTTCTGTTTTTTTTAATACACACACCGTCCACTTTATTAGGAACACGTGTACACCTGTACAGTCTTGCCGTTGTCATAATATCATAATCAATTAAGCCAATTATGAGAGAGGGGAAGCAAAGGAAAATAACCTGGGACAGGTCCATGCTGACCGGAAGGTTACGGTAACTCAAATAAACACTCTTTACACCAGCGGTGAGAAGAAAAGCATCTCACGACTCACAACACTTTAATCCCTGGGCTAAAGATTACACATTTGTCTTGCAAGAACAGGACTCGGACACAAAGAGGTTCAAAGAAAGTGGACAGGTGAAGACTGGAAAAGGAACAGGTAACTGAACTGCAACAGTCCAGTTTCAGTATTCTACAGACACCTGGTCCTGTGATGGACTGCCCCCCAAACACAGGCTGAATTTAACTGCCTTGCACAATGATTATACTTAGATTTATCCGATAGCCAATTGTCCCTTAAAAAGCTGGACACAAGATTATCACAAGCCACACTGAAGCAAAAAAAAACTTATGAAGGAAATCCTGTATGTTTCCCTCAGTATGCTGTACGTTTCTAGGCTTGTAGAGCCGCTATAAATGACCCTGTAAATAAATCTCGATTATATTAGATTACTGGAACGTGTTTAGACGCAGGCGATCACACAAAGAGCTTTAGTTGAGACACTACGGCAGAGATGTGCAATGAACTACGGAGATTTAATGTTCGTTTCCTCTTGTGGCCGCTAGGTGCCGGCAGTGAGTCTTATTCTGACACGTAATGAGCGTCGTTTACTTGAAAACACACGATGACAAGAAGTGTATTATTTATTTATTTATTTATTTATTTATTTGTATGTTTTTTTGTTGTTTATTTTTATGGAAACTGTTAGGGATAGAAACTTAAACACAATTGACTTTAAAATGTGTAATTTGGTTTGCTTAAAATTATTATTATTATTATTATTATTATTATTATTATTATTACACTTGGTAAAAGTAATGAAAGCATGTGATGGAGCACAGAAAGAAATATTACACAATATTATCACACTGATGTCTTAATTTTTATTTTACCATTCATGCTAAAATATTAATAATAGAACCCCTCAAAGGCTTAATATTTAAATCATTCACATTTAATACTCATGACTAAAATATGACAGGATAAAATGAACGAATAATGAAGAAAATATAGAAGAGGGGATGAAAAATTAAGAGATGAAAATGGAAAGCATGTGATGCCGTTGAAGATGGAGGAAAGGAAGGGGGGGGGAGAGGAGGTGCGAGGAGAATGTGAGAGAAAAAGTAAAAAAGAGAGAAGGAAAAACAGCAGTGTAAAAAAAGAAAAATGTACAGAAAGGCAGAAGAGTGAGGGAAGAAAAAAGCACTACAGGGGATTTTTTTCTGAAATGAAAATGATGCTATTAAAGACGTGTAAGTCTTGAGCTGTTATAAAGTGTGTATAAAGTGTGTATGTATCATGAGTAAGTCAGAAGCGTGTGTTGCTGATAGGAACAGATGCTCACTCTGTTTATATCTCTGTGACACTGCTCATTATGCAGCTAAACATTCACGCTAACTTCACGGTTCTTCTCAGTACAAACACCGCTGTGGAGAGATCTTACAGAAATGCATAATGTTTTTATGGAAATGTGGTCGTTACAGAGCAACAGTGGGCGTGGCTTAACTGCAGACGTGAGCAGTGACTTTCTGGCTCACATCTTCTGGATTTAGATTTGATTCTGAACTTGTTTCACAGTCTGTATGGAGTTTGATGTTCATGTAGATGTTCTCCAGCAGGCTCTTTGGTTTCCTTCCATCTTGGGTAGGTGGACTGGATAGTCTCAATTGCCCCTAGATGTGAATAAATGAAAGCGTGAGTGTGTGACAACCTCCGGATCCATCACCGTGCTTACTGAGTATTAGTGAAAATAATCCAGTAGTGTGTGTGTGTGTGTGTGTGTGTGTGAGATAAATACTGACTCTCAGGAGTCTGAGCTGGAAGTCAGGTGACACAGGGAGTTAGTTTGTGTTCACATGACTCACTGGACAAAATTAGGAAAACTACTAGAGTAAGTTTTTATAAATAATTCGAATAAAGAGAGTTCATTCATAAAAAATTACAAATAATTCCTGCTGCTTCCCTCATAAACCCCTAAAGAACGTAATTAAGGTCCGATGTGTGAGAAGCTAAAAACTCAGCCGAAGGAACAAAGATTTTATTTGTAGCGTTCATCTCCAGGCTTAACACATAATAAAGGGTTTTAAAGAAAGAAAGAGCAGAGAAAGAAAAACGAAGAGAAGCAAAGAGAAGAAAAAGGAAGACAATGTAAGACAATGTCATAAATGAAGGGAAGAGATGAGAAGAAAAACAAAGAAAAGAGAAGAAGAGAGAGAAAGAGCACAAGAAGATGAAGGAAGAAAAGAGAAGAAAAGATGGCATGAATGGAGAGAGAGAAAGAGCACAAGAAAGTGAAGGAAGAAAAGAAAAAGGAAGAAAAACAAAGAAAAAAGAAGAAGCTGGCATAAACTGAGAGAAAGAGAAGAGAAGAGAAGAGAAGAGAAGAGAAGAGAAAAAAGAGAGGAGACAAGAAGATAAAGCAAGAAAACAGAAGAGAGAAAGAAAAGAGAGAAGAGTAGAAGAGATGAAATATGTTAAAAAAAATTAGTAAAGAGAAATGAAAAGAAAAAAAAAAGAAAAACAGAAAAGGGAGATAAAGATGAAAGAAGAAAAGGCAAGAGAAAGAAAGAGAAGAGAGAAGAGAAAGATAAAGAATGGAAGAAAAGAAAACGGATGAGAAGAGAAGAGAGAAGTTAAGAAAATTAAGAAAGAAAACAGAAGAGAGAAATAAAAGAGAAAAGAATAGAAGAGATGAAATAAATTTAAATTTTAAATTAAAATTAGTAAAGAGAAATGAAGCAACAAAGAAAAAAGATGGGAGGAAGAGATCAGTAAGAAATGGAGAGAAAGAATAAGAGAAGGGAAAAGAGAGTAAAGGAAAAACTGATGGGGGGAAAATGAATGAAGAGAAAAAGAGAGAGTAAAAAAAACAGTTATAAGCCCTGCCCCTGCTATAAGCCCCACCCTTTCCATTTTATAGCACCTGATTGGACAGTAAAATAAACACATTCTGTCATGTTCTGACATTTTATTTTACTACGGCTTTATGGAGAGAAAACATGATAGAGGTGTAATTTAATTAAAAAACATCTAATAAAAACATCTTTATGACTAAAATCATTCTTTCCATCTGCAAATGTGTGAATAACAGAGAATGACAGATGGAAGATATAACAAAGAAGAAGAAAAAGGGAGAGGAGAGAAAAGAAAGAAAGGAAATGAGAACCAAATAAAAAAACAGAGATGGGTAATAAGAGAGAGAGAGAGAGAGAGAGAGAGAGAGAAGGAGAGAGTGTAAGCAAGAGAGAAAAAGAGGGAAAAAAGAAAAGAAGAGCATCCTCAGAGACGAATGCATCACTACTCTCTGTTATTTATCTGCTAAGCCCCGCCCCTTCAGATTCTTCGTGCATGATGGGACAAACCAGTGTGGAAAACATCCATCGCTCCACATGTCATTTATTCAATAAATACGTGTTTTTTTATCCGCCTTTTTACTTTTACACACGTACATATTTGTTAGTGTGAGCACGCCCGACACTTCTGCAGCTCACATGTTTTCTTTTTATCAGTGATCCTGCTTTAAAAATGTCCATTTCTATTGCTAAATGCTGACACATTCAATTACACACACACACACACACACACCTCCCATCTTTGGGATGTTACACCATTTATTCCTCGAGACATTAGCACATGAATCAGTTAATCATGATAATCTTTCATGCTAATAGAATGCTATCTGTTAGCCAGAAGTCATGTCACGCTTCGTTCTTATCCAATCGATGTACTAGATCCACGGCCTAAAATTGCCCCGGGTGCAGAATTCTCCTCATGGGGTCATGAATATTCACACAGCCAAAGTCTCTCCAGTTTCAGCGTGTTGCTGCCGTCGCTTTTCATGTGCTAATCAGACGCTGGTCCATAACTGGAGGTGGTGCAGTTATAATAAACTCAGTGTTAAGCATAGGATTGGTTATAAAAGAGAGAAAAGAACGAGCTGCTGCTTTCTCTAAATAAAAAGGTGTGAAGTGATTTAGTAAGAACAGTTAGACGAAAATAAATTTTTTATGGCTTTGTTTGGAGGCCGCTGAGTTAGCAGAAGTGTTTAGCGTTGAATATTTTAGTTTGTATTTATTATGAAGACTCGACATTCACAGGTCGCTTGTCATTTTATTCACATCACTTTTTATTTTAAAGTGTAATTAAGTTTGATTTACATGTCCTGCTTAAAGCATCGTAATGACTCCCTTGGCAGATTAGCAAAGCAAGCTAACTATCCTAGCTAAGTACTGTATGCTCACCAGAGGCACAAATCTTTTTTCTACAGCTGCAAGCGTTATTTAAATTATTTTTATGAACATTTCATGACAGATTTATGACAGGAAAAGATTATGTTTTCACAGATTTCACAGTAAAAAGGAACCAATTGCAGGTAGGAACTAAAGTTCTGAGTGGGGAAGCGAAGAAACTTCGGACCACAGGATCGGTCTGAGGAACGATTTGTTTGGATTTGTTGCCGAATTTTGTCATATTTAACTTCACCTCATAACGTTGTTGGTGGTTGTCGCTTAAATCATGCCTCCATGTCGTGTATGTTTGTAGAAAACGAATGACTGCATGTCGCTTGCTAGTAGAAGACTTTAAATTACTTTATGTTATTATTAGTTATTAACTCCTGGAAGGTTTGCATCAGACGATTCCAGGTTTTCTTACTGACACATCTAGGGTTTCCCACTCGTAATTATGACTTTGGCACCAATATAATTAGCATGAGCATTAGGATTAGTAAAGAATATAGTAAAATATGTTTTATTTCACATGAGAACAAACAATACATTATTCCACTTAAACGTGCAATCGTCAATATTTTTAATTTATTCCTTGTACAAATAATTTAGCTTAACAACATTTTTGCCATTATGTAGCTGAAAAAAGCGATGTACATAAGGAAACATGCCTTCAAGTACCAAATGTTTGTTTGTATTTGAATCGGCCTCCTGTCTGTTATTTGATAGCCACGCCCACAATGCCTCTTCCCGTCCTCATCAATCATTATGAAGAGAAGTCGCATGTTTACATGCATAAATTCAGCTTCAAGAGGCTGGATGTTCGAAGTCATGACAGTCCTTGCTCGTAGCTCTAGTTAGCGTGCTAACTCTACCTGAACCATGTCTTGGAGGCGGAGCTTTGTATACGTGTAATGGGGCGAGTTCTATTAAAAAAAAATCACGAAACTTTTATTCAACACTACCCATTTAAGTGTTTTTTTTTTTTTAACTTAATGCGCCTTTAAATGATAAGAAATTATTTAAATAAATATTGCACTATAATAATATACTAAAATGTACAATTAGAACAACAGTTCCTTATAAAAATTGCAGGTTTCTGGCAAACAGTTGGTAAACCTCTGGCAATGTTCATATTGTCATAGAAGCAAACTTCTAATGAACTTCTGGCAAAGTTTATGGTAAACAGTTTGTTACATATGTGCTGTTTGCAGCAAGTTTGACACAAAATTCATATTTTGTGTATTTCTGGCAAATATTTGGCTAACAATAGAAAAGTACAAAACTATGTTACGTATTTCCGTGTTCAAGCATGTAACATTCCCTGTTTATGTCATGTGCTTTTGTTTATTTTATATCAAGTTATTTTTGTTCTGACTCCTGTCCTGTGTCCATTGTCTTCTCACTGGTTAATTCTAATGTGTTCAGTGATATCTTAAAATGAAATAATATAAATGATAATCTTTGGCCAAAACTATACATCTTTAGTGTCTAGTTTTACAATAACGTTAATAATAATGTATGTTTTACTATATTATTACAATCACAACATTTTCAGTACAGTCTCTTACAGACACAGTGTCCTGTAGTCTACTAGTGCTGTAAATACTTTCCCAGAATTCCACACCGCCTGCTGTATCTAACTATAAAAGATAGCATTTTCCTGTAAAAATCAGAAAACCAGTGTAAAACCTTCAATGGAGATCTGTTCCCAATGCAGTCATTAACCAGGGTTTTTTTTCTTATTGTAACGTTGTACATCATCGCTTAGACAGGAATGCAAACGAAACGCACTCTGTATTTTGAGGAAAAGTGTGTGTGAAGGATTTGAGAGCATGACTAATGTTCTGGTGGTAATGGTGGCTAAGGGACAAATCAATCCCAGGTCTATTAGAGACGGCCGGCTGGTACATTTAAACCTCTGTGGGTGCAGGCCATGTATATTCATCATTAATCAGTTCCGGAGCCGGGCTGTGTTTACAGATCATTAATTCAGCGTCAGCTGGAAAGCACCTTCAAACCATCATCATCATCATCATTGTCCACTCATGGCAGAATTTTACACCGGCTGGCTGAGTAGACTGCTAACAAATTGCTACATTTAGCTTTTAAAGTTACAGCGTCATAGAAATGTAGAGATCTGGTTCACTGTACACTAATTGATCAGAAAAAACAAATCAAATTCAGTAAAAGTTACTTTCACACAGATCCAGGTGATTGTTTATTTTCTGTGTACAATAGAATGTATGAAAATTATACGATGTCGCTTGCTATTGTGAACGTAGGGTAACTGATCATGTGATGCCTTCAAGTTGTATGATTCAACAGTATGTTAGTCCTGGAGTCCTGGAAATTTCAGGTTTGATTTTGGAGGGAATGTGTTCATTTCTTTTTCCAGAAGTGTGACAAAGAAACACTACATAATAATAAATAAATAAATAAATAAATAAATAAATAAATAAATAAATAAAAGTGAATTAGCATGTCCTTTATTTTCTTTCAACCAAACACACCACAGTCTGCTTCTTGTTTTTCTGTTAGCTCACAAGACAGAGGTTCGCAAAAATGACCGTTTTTTAATCGAATTGTAACCGTGTGAAATGGAAACGAATTGAATCACGAGTCAAGCGAGCGTTCACACCTGCACTTGTCTGCCAGGTGAATTTTCACTTGATCTGATCGCTGCTTCAGATGAGAATAAATACAGTGTCTTCTGTAGCAAAGGGTCAAAAATGATGTAATGATGTTGTTTTTTTTTATACATATCCCAGTTTCCTAGAAAGTTAGGGATATTGCAGTAGCCCTGGAGTAGAGAGGGTTAAGGGTCTTGCTCAGGGGCCCAACTGTGGTACCTTGGCAATGTGGGGGCTTGAACCCCAGAGCATTAACCTCTGCGTCACCTCTGCTCAGTGAAGTAGTTTTGCAGAATATCAAGCGCATACTCCTATCTGACCAACTCATGTTGTAGGGAATGAAGATCACCCAGGATGGAGTAGCATTTGGAGCCTTTTTAGACATTGCTATAAGGATAGTTATGGTGGTCACTCCTACAGAGCCCTTCTTTCTAACTTCACTGGTGATGTTACGGTCAGTAGGACACTAGCGCCTCTGTGTGTGTGAGAAAGAGAGGTCCATTTAGGGCCTGCGGTCAGGAAGTGGAGAGAAGGTTATTTATGTTTATGGTGTTTTGGTTTTTTAAAAAAGCCATGATTGACCTCTCCATAACATTAAATGACTCAGAGGTCACGCCCACGGCAATGTGACTGTTAGGCGTCAAAACCACGCCTCCTTCACAGGGTCAATCTGTCTAGCTGTAATAGTGACAGTGATTCATTATGTATGAAAAGCTATGGAAAAGCGTGTGTGTGTGTGGAGAGAGGGGTGGTGTGTGTGGAACAGGGTCAGTATTGAGTGAAGGGGAAGCCTTAACTGTTTATGAATAAACACATGGACATAGCATATGTTTTTCCATGGCATATGTTGAAGCTGTGTGTGTGTGTGTGTGTTTACATGTTTTGGCATAGCTTTACATCTGTGTTTATTGTAGCACATGTTAATTTGTGCTCCTCTCCTCCTCTATGCATGGTTGTATGTGTGTGTGTGTGTGTGTGTGTGTAAGCTTGTGTTTATTTCTCTTATCAAATGAACCCAAAACCTTTTAGAGATCTGATCAAAGCCAGCTGTAATGACCTTGCATGGCATGTAATGACCGTGTTAGTTCATATGGACCACCTATAGTAACATTTTCCCTCCTTTTCTTTTCCCATGGAGATTAAGGCTGAGTATCTGATTAGATGTGTTTTTGTGCAAAGGCTAGAGCCTGTTAGATATTTAGACACTGTTGCCCTGTCACATGCAACACCGTTTCATACATCTGGGGGGAAAAAAACGAGATATTACTGTTGTTGTGATAGTAACATTCAGAAAGCATCAGTATCACACTTCTCACTGACTCACTTTTAATATTCAATTCAATTCCAGGTTTGTCTGTACAGAACATTTAGGAAACAAAGCACTTTTACAGAAATATATAATCTTGGACATCAATTATAAATTTAGCAATTTATCCTTGAGCAAGTCACAGGTGACGGTGCTGAAGAAAAACTCCATGAGATGATATGAGGAAGAAACCTTGAAAGGAACCAGACTCAAACGGGAACCACATCCTCATCTGGGTGACACCAGAGAGTGTGATTAGAACTATAACTGCGTAGATTCATTCTAGTTTTAACATGAAATCTGTCATGTTGACGTTATCAGCTGTTCACTGATGGAGGCAGCAACAGCAAGCAACAGCAACTAATGAGAACCAGAAGTAGATAATCAAGGGTTGGAGAGTAGAAGTGGCTCACTGGTATAAATCAGAATAAAGTAAAATTGATTGGGTTTAGTTTGGATCTGGTTTAAATCCCTGGAACAGGTTGTATGAGGTGAGAAGGTGAGAATACACACTTGGATGGGATGCCATCACCAGGCACCTGCATCAGTATTTCATGCGTTTATAATTTACTCACCAGTTATAAAAAGATGATGGAAAGTTAGCTCCATCAGCCACAGCTGATTCTAGTTAGCAAAGCAATCAGAATAGAGTTGTAGGACATCATCTTGGAACTGTTCAGCATTCATTCGTTTTGTGGATCCGGAGCTTATCCTCAAATTGGACACCAGTCCATCACAGGACAGCAAGCAAACACACATTCACACAAATCCAATCCACCAACCGGCATGCTATAGGATGTAGGATGAATCTGGAGAACTTGGTGGAAAAGGATTGAACCCCAGACTCTAAAGCTGTGAGATATCAACACTGCTTGCTGTGACCACTGGTTCCTCAAAGAAACCTTTAAAGAAACCAATGGAAATCAATCAGCTGAGACATTTTTTAATTTATGTATGTACACTCTAAAAAAAAAAAAAGACAAACAAGTTACTTTACAGAAATATATAAACTCAGAAATATGTAAAAGATATAAACTTTATCTTTTTTTACATGTAGACTGTATTTTTAAAGGTATTTAAAGGTGCAGGATTCCTTTAATTGGTCTAACTATGTACTTCTTAATGATTCTAAAACATAAAAAAAAAACAGAAAGGTGACACTAAAAATGTTCAGACTCTTACCATCCTGCACCATGGAAAGGTTTTCCACCAGACTGTACTGGAACTGTGACACAAACATAGCTGAAAGAATAGATAATGCAAGCTCATAAGCATTGGATTAACGCGGTTGGTATTTGTCATAGTTTTCCTCATGTGAGCAATAAGAAAAAGCAACAAGAGCATAAATAAAACACTAAAGGGTAATACCCTTGAGGAGTGGTGTGGCTGTAAGTCATCACCGCCTTTGGTTTTAAAGCTGACAATAAAGAACAACTTGTGGTTAACAAGAAAACAAGCAATAATTCAAAGTGGTATGGAAAAAATAAAAATAAACAATTCGTACTCATATCAAGCTAGAACCTACAATGTCACTTGCTTGTAAATCTGACAGCATTTACATCATCTCTCTCATTTGCTATAAAGTTACACACGTCACCCTTCACCCTCGCCGCCCACGCATCTCAGATATTCCGAATCCGACGCGTGTCCTCGACCGTTCCTGAGGAAGATGAATTACACCGTGACACCGTGGCTGGGAAGGTTAGCGAAATACCATAACGCCAGGCTGCTCCTGTCCTGCGCTTCGCTGCGTCAGTGCCGTATTTTAATGATGCGTGGTGAGGGATGTAAGCGCGTAATTGCCATCATGTTTATCCTGCCTGCTGGGTCAGCCTGGCCATCTCGCTCGTGTTTTTTCCTGTCTGGCATTTACAGATGAAGACTGGCATCTCATTCTATTGCTCGGACATGGACTAAGTGACACTCGGACATGGCTTTTAGTGCAGCTGGAACATTGATTTCACGTTGAGATTCAATTTATTATGGAAGCAGCATCTGCAATATTTTTACTGTGAATGATAGAACAGTTTGTCTCAGACTTACAGATACCTCTTACTTCTGCCTGCTAAAATGTTAAATCCAGGTGAACTTTAGCTTTTCTTTGGGGTACTTTGGGGAAATATTTCTTTAAAATAGTAAAATACTCTTTGTATTTAGTCATTGTGTTGGCTTGTTCCATTTGCTTAGAACAAAGATAATTTACATTGCTAGCTAGAAACCCAGCAATGTACTAGCTAGCTAACCTTTAAATCTTTTATACACGTTCTGTGACACTTGTAATATGCAATATTCAAGAAAAATGTCTTAATTTTTGAGAAACTAGCTGGAATAATATTATATAAAGATTCCCTGTGGTTAAAATGACAGCATAAGCTAACTGAAATTCCATCATACTGAGAAACATCAATGTTACATCAGCAATTGTAGAAAATGGACTGGACTCCAGAGTATGTGGAATATCTTTTGTATAGTTTAATGGACACGATCTTCATAATGTAACCAGACTGGCTTCTGTCTGTTGGTTTCAAGCAGAAAACTTTGTCATCTTGGTCTTTCCAAACAAGATGTAGTCACTGGATCAAAATAAAATGAACGGAATTTCAACCTTCAGTGTTAAAGAGTTTAAAGCACTTGATAGCGAAAGGACAAGTTATTCTTCATGTCAGCAGAAAAAGGTCTGAGGTCAATCTGTTAAGTTGCCTCTTCCTGTCAAAGTAGGCGGCTCTTGGCTGTATTTATTGATGAAACATACCAGCAAATATACCAGACTCTCTGGAGGTCTCGCTTGCGAGACAAATATGGAATCTTCTTGGAAACACTATTTAAGTGCACCATGCTGTATTCGACCATATTTGGTCATTTGGTGGTCATTAAGTGTTTGTAAATCTACACTGCTCACTACTAACACATTCTCAACGTCTCTGAGAACATTTTTTTTAAATCTGGTGCAGAACTGACTGAAAGTGTACATTTATTAAAAAGGGGGAGGGGTTAAAGAATCAGATATGGTGATGATGTCCCTGTGGAGAAATGTTCAGGAACAGTCTGATGAGTCTTCTTGAGTGTTTTGCAAATCTGACTAAGCCCTTGGCGTAATTGTGGCAGCTCATTATAAACTATTGTCGCGGTGCCACTAGCAATCTATTTATGCTAATCAATGTAAAACAATCATACCGACAAAATTAGTCCCACACGCTACACTGGAGAAATGCTCCTGTTAGCTGGGTGCAGTGGTAGCATGTTCTGAAGGACTTTTAGCACACTGTCAGAACTCTTATGTGTTGGTGTTTGATTGTAAAATGAATAGAAATTGAAAAACTGAATGAATTGAATACAATCACTAAAACATCCCTGTTGTCATGTTGGACCACATGTACACCATATTCAGCTTACTTCCTTAGTAACTGCCTGGTCAAGTTTGTCAATGCTTTGGGAAATAGAACTGATTACATTTCCTAGAAAATGGTACAGTACAAACGAAAATAATAACTTAAACTGATCCAGACTCAGACAGTGGCATTGTGTTACTCTCTACTATGTAGCTGTTTTAGCCAGCGTGCTCTTGAGGCAGGTGTTCAAAAGCCTGGAGAAAAAATCAATGTTGAAACATGAACACAGGAGTTTGTAGGTCGTCTCTGCTCTGTGATAAAGCCTTGGCTTTGCTTGTGCTCTCTCATCTCATTTCCAGCTTGAGAGCAGATCAGTGCTTCGGTCCTTCTCTGGCCTTTTTGTCTGAAGGGGAAAAACTTCCTTCTTTTCTTTCCTCTTTTCCTTTGTGGTGTGTCAGGGCTGTTTGGTTGCAGGCTAAGGTGATGTAGGATGGCATGAGCAAATCCGAACTAGCTTGAAGATTTATTATTAAGATTCGCTGTTGTGGTGACAGGAAGCTACACAGACGGATTAAAATCTGTAATCTAAGTAGATTATATTTAATTATATCACATCACATGTTCTTTCTATGGAATAGCAAGTGACGTATTTATAGTTACTGACTTGTTTCGTGTCTCTGTACACGCGGGTGTGTTGTTGAATGAGCTGTACCGAGTGAAGCTCACCTCTGTGCGAATGTTCCACATGCTCGCAGTTCTTAAAACAAACCTGTTTACTCTGCCAAATATGTTATTTTTCCATGTTTCCGCACGATTAAACTGCTCTCGTGGAGACGTGTCAGACCTGCCGTGTGACCCTTACCCAAAGAGTCCTGTGTTCCTCGAGGCTCTCTGATTGACAGCTAGCAGCTCTGTTCACTGAGAATAACTACACGTATATTTCTGTATGTCTCACACTCACAGCGCTGGCACACACACTCACACTCACTCACACTCACACACATGCTGAAAAATGTAATAAGTTCCTTTTGCTAGAGGTTGTAAAGGAAGGGATGGAGTAACACGAAATGCAGATCGTCATTGATTTAATTTCAATCATCAAAGCTGATATTTATTCTTCTTGTTATTTTATTCCCACACACTCCTCTTCACAGGAGGCTTTTATCATATATTTTATTATTTGATTTTGAAAACAGTTAATAGGTAAAAGTCTAATTAAAATTTTTTTGGTGACGATGAAATACTCATGTCATAATAAATGCAGTTCTGTCATGAATAGACAGTGCTTTTGATCCAAGACCCTTAATTAGTTTCTATGCCGTGTTTTATGTTTAAATCCTATTATTTTATGCTTTTATGTTATCTTTGCCTTGGGTGTGTTTTCATGTCAACACTAATTTTATATTCAGAAGCTTGTGAACAAATTAGTTTTATTCCTGAATTACATACAAACTACAGCTTTTTTTTTTTATTTTCATGAAGTGGTAGATTGTCCTGTCACTTCACCACGCACACACACACGCACACACACACACATTTACATCCGACAGGCAATTTAGTCTAGCCAAGTCAGCAACTGGCGTGTTTTTGGGATGTGGGAGGAAAATGGAGATCTTGGACAGTTTAAGTGTACTACTGTGTGTGTGTGTGTGTGTGTATGTGTGTGTGGGTTAACATTATTTTCTCACATTTTGAATTAGTAGTAGCAACTGAGAGATTCAAAGAATTTCTAAGTAAATGAAGGACAAGGTTTGGTGTGTGTGTGTGTGTGTGTGGGGGGGGGGGCTTGGTTGGGGGGGGGTAAAGAGAGTGAGAAAGAAACAAGGTCAGCCAAGGATTTGAGTTGTACTTCTAACTAATGAGCAAGCAAAGGTCTCACTCACTGAGAACACATACACACACACACACACACACATATACTTATTGTGACTGGCAGCAGTGCCCAGAACAATCAGAGGAATTTTTAACCCCTTTGATGCCAAAAGTCTTAGAGTTTCTAGGTAACCAGTGAAGGGGGCGAGGCCTCTGTGTATGTTCTGTCATGTTTAGAGAAGGAGGCGTGGCTTCTGTGTATGGCATGTCAGTTCAGTGAAAAGGGGTGTGGCTTATGTACATATTGGACCAGTTCAAGAGATGGAGGTGTGGCTTATGTACATACAGGGTCAGTTCAAGAGAAGGAGGTGTGGCTTATGTACATATAGGGTCAGTTTAAGAGAAAGAGGTGTGGCTTATGTACATATAGGATCAGTTCAAGAGAAAGAGGTGTGGCTTATGTATATATAATATTAATTCAAGATAAGGAGGTGTGGCCTTTGAGCATGTCCTCTTAGTTTATTAGGAGGAGGTGTGGCTTATATACATGTCTTCTTAGTTTGAGAGAAGAAGGTGTGATGTCTGCTGCTTTAAATTGTTCTAATTATACATTAAGAGGAGCATCATATAATCTCAAGAAGACACATGCATTTGTTGCACACACACACACACACAACCCATGTGTGTTGATTATCAAACCCCTCTGCCCCCTGACCCCCTGAAAAAGTTAACATTTTCTTTTCGAGACTTACTGCCTCAGAGATCACACACACACACACACACCAGGCCGAGTGAAATATCACCATCTCTCTCTCTCTCTCTCTCTCTCTCTCTACCTCCCCCTCTCCCCCACAGAGGTGTTGATGTGTGCTGGACGCTGTCCACTGGAACGAGTCCATGCTGACGCTCGGCTGGTGAGTCCACTGTTTTGTTTTTCCTCACTCATCTGTTCAGTTTTTCCCTCCTTTTCCTTTGCTCGTCTGTTTCTTCTGCTTTCAGTTCCTCTCCTGCTTTCTTACCTCTTTGTATCTTTCAGAAGCTTTTTTTGATGCCTTGCTTTCTTCCTCAGTTATATGCCTGTCTGTCCGTCTATCTCTCACCCCCCCCCTCTCCTTCTCTTTCTGTCTCTCTATTTTTCTCTCTGTTTCTCTCTGTGTTTATGGAGATTTGTCTATGGCTCGTCCCCATTGTGTCTGGTTCTCTTTGTTCTCTCCTCTGTGTGTGTGTGTGTCCATTTGGATGGTGTGAGTGCGTGTGTTTGAATAGACAGGAATACTGTTTAAGAATGAATCAGTGTTGTCCATGTGGTCACACAGCATTCTCTCTCTCTCTCTCTCTCTCTCTCTCTCTCATTCTCTCTCCCTTTTTCTCTCTCTTTAAACTAAAAATCTGATCATATTTGATTTTGTCACTTCTCGCACTGTTCAGATTACTCAAGCTATAATCATACTACAGCATGTTATCTTTACCTTGACACCTGAGTGATTCAAGCAAGTGAATTATTTCTACACATTTGCACAAAAAATAGAGGAAGTTAAATAGGCTTGTTTATATCTTAAGATCAGTACAGAGTCCACTCTATTGTTGTTCAATTTGAATAAATAATTTCTTTTAAAACAATGTGTGTGATTTTGATTATGTCACTTTAAATAGGTCTGTCCATCAAGCTGGAAGAAATACATAACATAATTAATATAAAAATGATAAAGAAAAAAAAATGTCACATTCACCAGCACTACCTGTCACATCTTCACTTCCTGTCTGATTAAATAATAATCAGCGACTGCTCATAGGTTATGCGATTTAAAAAAATGTGAATTAATAGCTGACCCATACAGAGCAAGGTGTAGAGCCAGATTAGTGAATGACGTTATTGAATCTTTCAGTGATTTGACTCATTTGAATCAGTTCAGTTAAGTGATTGGTTCAGATTGATTCACTGATTCAGTCACTTGTTTTAATTTATAACATGTTTACATGTTCAAATTTATAAATTATTTTCACATATAACCAAAGACAGATTATAATTTTATGTATTAATATAACAAGTGAATCTCCAGCTCTGATGGATTGTCTAAAGTCACTGATTTGTTGAATGAGACTGATTCATTTAATGTGATTGTACTGACTTTGAGTTACTGTATGACTGAAAGATTCAGTGAATCAACTGATTTGCCGAATGAGCGAGAAGCTAATTTTGGCTGTGACTGTAGATTCACAGACTCAGCTGATTCACTCAAAGTGATAGGAGAGACTCTCAGTTCTGAATGAAAGATTCACTGATGCAGCTGATTCACTGAATATGATAATATTACTGTATGACTGAAAGTGACTCAACTGAATTACTAAATGAGAGAGGAGCATATCAAAGATTCATTGTCTCAGCTGATTCACTCGATGTGATAGGAGCGAATCTCAGTTATTGTTTGACTGAAAGATTCATTGATTCAACTGATTTACTGAATGTGATAGGAGCAATTCTCAGTGACTGTATGACTGAAAGATTCACTGACTCAGATGAATCATTGAAAATGATAAGAGCGACTCTCAGTTCTGAATGAAAGATTCACTAACTCAGCTCATTGACTGAATATGATAATATTACTTCATGACTAAAAGATCCAGTGACTCAACTGATTTACTAAATGAGAGCGGAGCATATCTTGGCTGTGACTATAAATTCTCACTGACGCATCATTGAATGTGATAAGAGTGACTCCCAGTGCTGAATCAAAGATTCACTGACACTGCTGATTTGCTGAATCAGAAGTTACTGTTTGACTGAAACATTCACTGTTTCAACTGATTCACTGAAAGTGATAGGAGAGATTCTCAGTGACTGTATGGCTGAAAGATTCACCTACTCAGCTGATTCACTGAATATGATAATATTAATTTATGACTAAAAGATCCAGTGACTCAACTGATTTACTAAATGAGAGAGGAGCATATCTTGGCTGCTGAATGCGAATCATTGAATGTTGAATCACTGAATGCGATAGGAGCGACTCCCAGTTCTGAATCAAAGATTCACTGACTCAGCTGATTCACTGAATGTGATAGGAGCAATTCTCAGTGAGTGTATGACTGAAAGATTCACTGATTCAACTGATTCACTGAATGTGATAGGATTCGATTCTCAGTAACTGTATGACTGAAAGATTCACTCAAATCAATCATTGAATGTGATATGAGTGACTCACAGTTCTAAATGAAAGATTCACTGACTCAGCCGATTTGCTGAATGAGAAAAGAGCGAATCTTAGGCAGGACTGAAAGATTCCAGAAGTATGGATCAGGTTCATCACGCACGACTTGTACAGTTTAGGAAACTAGACAGAAAAACAAAAAGCTGAAACCTACCAAAAAACATATACCTCATGATACTCCTGGAGTTGGTCGTGAATAGCTGTGGTAATGTAATGATTTGGCTTCAGGGCATTTGGACAGCGGCCATTCAGTATATGAGAACCTGAGTTTCTCTGTCACCTAAACAGTCTGTAAGCATTGTCTCTATCAGTTTTTGTTTCACATTGTCATGTACATGTGAACACATCTACTAACACTTCAACTTTCTGTTAATAGATTACATATCTCTCTCTCTCACTCTCTCTCTCACTCTCTCTCTCTCTCTCTCTCTCTCTCTGTATCTGTATCTGTCTCGGTGCTAAAGTGCTACATAGTTCTCAGGGCTGTTGACTTGGTTTTAATCTCACGCTTCTCTGCTCATGCTCATTCTGCCGATCTAACAAAGTGTTGCACATTAGTGCAGATTTGAAACACGGTCTGAAACGTACACTAACTGTGTAAAAATGCCGTCTAATAACGTGTTATTTATTTATACTGATGATAACTCAAACTAGGTTAAAAAAAAACCTGGTATAAACTCACTCCAGGCAATGTAAACAGCATCTCTACACATGTCCCACATATTGCTTATATTTTACATAACATTATGAGCAGTGACCGGTGAAGTGAATAAGGCTGATGATCTCCTCATCATGGCACCTGTTAGTGGGTGGGATATATTAGGCAGCAAGTCAACATTTTGTCCTCAAAGATGATGTGTTAGAAGCAGGAAAAATGGGCGAGCGTAAGGATTTTAGCGAGTTTGACAAAGGGCCAAATTGTGACGGCTAGACCACTGGATCAGAGCATCTCCAAAACTGCAGCTCTTGTGGGGTGTTCCCGGTCTGCAGTGGTCAGTATCTATCAAAAGTGGTCCAAGGAAGGAACAGTGGTGAACCGGTGACAGGGTCATGGGCGGTCAAGGCTCATTGATGCACATGGGGAGTGAAGGCTGGCCCGTGTGATCCGATCCAACAGACGAGCTACTGTTGCTCAAATTGCTGAAGAAGTTAATGCTGGTTCTGATAGAAAGGGGTCAGAATACACAGTGCAGGACGGGTCAGGGCTGTTTTGGCAGCAAAAGGGAGACCAACACAATATTATAATTGTCATAATTGTCATGGTCATAATGTTATGCCTGATCAGTGTATTTGAAACATTTTTAAAAAAAAGTTTGGATGTGTGGAGCTTTTGACTAAATTTTGCAATCAGAATAAAACAAACTTTAATTGGGGGACATGGGAGGATATTGTCATGAGACTAAAATAAGGTGACTGAAAACGTGACTAACACACCAAGGTTCTTGTTGTCATGGAAACAGTGACGTTAAATGCCTTCATGTGTGTTGTCTTCATGTGTGTTGTCTTCACAATGTCTTCACATGTGCTTGCGTTCAGGTCAGATTTTAATGTTTTCATTCTATTTAAGAATGAATATAAACACAATGAGTGTGTAACACAATCCGGGAAAAGCAATTGAAAGGGTTGCTTTTTTAAAAACTTTTTATTTTCTTGCAATCCATACAATCATGTTTCATGCATTTTGATTAGGCCTTAGCAATTATATTTAATCCTGAATTGCTAAAATGCATATGTAGCTGTTAATCCTTCACTCTGATAGCCCCGTTCTCATCAGAGCTGCAGTACATCACTGTGTGTTGACACAGGAATTAATGTATTTAACTCTGATTTCCTTCACATGGGTTTAAAATCAAACTTAAATTAAAATCAAAATTAAAACTGTTCAGTGATACACTTTATTCTCATTAGAAATCTTTTTTGTCTGAAGCACTTATAGGACCAGATTCGGACACCATTAATTATTCACAGTTACTGTTTGGCTCACAATCCAACAGATTTAATTAAAATATCTGCTCAGAGATGAAACTCTGGTCTCTGCAGATGCATCAGGCTCCATAAATCTGAGGAGCCTTATAAATCTTTTAAAAATAGTTTAAAAGAGATCAAAGAAGCTAAAGAACGAAAGAAAGAAAGAAAGAAAGAAAAGGATTAAAAAGACAAAAGAAAGAAAGAAAGAAAGAAAGAAAGAAAGAAAGAAAGAAAGAAAGAAAGAAAAGAAGGAAGCAAGGAAGGAAGGAAGAAAAGGATTAAAGACAAAAGAAAGAAAGAAAGAAAGAAAGAAAGAAAAGGATTAAAAAGACAAAAGAAAGAAAGAAAGAAAGAAAGAAAAGAATTAAAAAGAAAGAAAGAAAGAAAGAAAGAAAGAAAGAAAGAAAGAAAGAAAGGGATTAAAAAGATAAAATAAATAAATAAAAAATAGGATCAAAAAGACAAAAGAAAGAAAGAAAGAAAGAATCAGATAAAAAAACCCATAAAACTTAAAATCGAGTGTTTGTTTTGAAAGAAAGAATCAGATTTACAAAAAAGAAAAAAGAAAGAAAGAAACATAAAGTCCAGCCAGTCAGAAAGGAGGAGTTGTTTATTACCTGTCAGTCATGTTAAACCTAGAATGCATGTGTGTTTTAGGGGCGTGGCTTCAAACATGTAGCTGTATTAGTGTGAAGTCTTTCAGAACCACTTTCTTTAGCTTACTCTCACTGTACCAGTCTCTCTGCACAGAGAACCTAGAGAATGAGAAGAGGAGTGTGTTTTGTTTGTATAAGAGTACTGTATTACTAGCAGTTTCTTTCTGTAATGTAAAAAAAAAATCCACCTAAAACATGTTTCTGTGGTCATTTCATTAGCTAGATACACACACAGGCCATACACTAGCTAATTAAATGAAGTTACCATCGGAGCTAGCTGTCTTAGCTAATTAATCCTGATCGAATAGGTCACTTGTTTCTTGTCTTGTTTTTTCAGAATCTAATTTTATATTCAAAACTATTTTCTATTTGATATTCATGTTATTCTTTAACCGTTCACTAGCGTCAGTGCTGGTCAGTAAAACCTTTTGTATAGCATTAAACAGAGACTTGTTAGCTGCCAGTTAGCCAATTTTCTCTGCAATCATGTTGAAAAAGTAGCTTATTTCATTAACAAAGTTTAGTTAAGCAGGTGAGTTGTAATAAAAGAAGGTCCATGCAAGGCTGTGAGCTGTTTACAAGCTGGTGAAACAAGCTGCTGTTTTTTATTTTTTTTATCTGTTGTTTTTTGTAGGAAAACAACTACACATTGATTGAAGCGCTTTAAAATCAGGAAAACATTCATCCATAGGTTTGAGAATAGACAGGACTGTAATCTACAGAGTGTACGAGGTCAAAGAACAGATGCGTGTGGAATACAGGAGGGGAAGAGGACAGAGAGTACGGAGAGTGGAGACAGAGGGAGGAGAGCAGTGAGAAATGAAGAAGCGCTGTTTAGCGCCGCTGTTTAACATTCTGACTCGAGCCACGGCGTTTAACTTTGGCAGACAATCACGCGGTCAAATCAACAGCTTCATTCACACGCTAACAAGATCAGGACAGCTAACACAGAACAGGCATTCACACACACGCAAACACACACACCCACACACATACACACACACACAGAGAGAGAGAGAGAGTATTAATTTTTTGTTTGTTCACCCTTTTCACTTTTTACAGGTTTACAAACAACAATGCTCAATTCTTCTTCTTCTTCTTCTTCTTCTTCTGCTTCTTCTGCTTCTTCTTCTTCTCATTTTTACTCTGTAACCACAACTTTACCTACAAAAATGTACCAAGGTTTGTTGTGACATCGAAGCACACTGACAGTAAGAGAAAGACACAAAAGATAAAATGATTTACCCACAAAGAGAAAATAAAAAGAGGAGAGAAGATAAAGCCACAGAGTGAATGAACGAGAGAAAAAAAAGTCTAGAAAGTCCTGAAAAAAAAGTGACAGACGATAAATGAAACACTTTCAGCTGGTGAAAAAAAACCCATTCAGTTGAATGGTGTGTGTGGGTGTGTGTGTGTGTGTGTGTGTGTGTATGTGTGGTCTTTTTATCTCCTGTTTGGATGTTATGTCTTGTTAGAGGAGAAAGGTTTTACTGAGACACCTCATGAACTTAGACTGACATTTCTTACCTCAATGATAGCTTTAAAATCCTATCTATCTATCTATCTATCTATCTATCTATCTATCTATCTATCTATCTATCTATCTATCTATCTATCTATCTATCTATCTATCTATCTATCTATCTATCTATCTATCTATCTACCTACCTACCTACCTACCTATCTGGACAGTGTACGAGGTGTGAGTAAAGTATATACAGTGTGTTTACAGTGTGTTTAGTGTGTGTACAGTGTGTGTACAGTGTGTTTAGTGTGTGTACAGTGTGTGTACAGTGTGTTTAGTGTTTGTACAGTGTGTGTACAGTGTGTTTAGTGTGTGTACAGTGTGTGTACAGTGTGTTTAGTGTGTGTACAGTGTGTGTACAGTGTGTTTAGTGTGTGTACAGTTTGTGTACAGTGTGTTTAGTGTGCGTACAGTGTGTGTACAGTGTGTTTAGTGTGTGTACAGTGTGAGCAAAGTGTATGAGGTGTGAGTAAAGTATATACAGTGTGTTTACAGTGTGTGTACAGAGTATATAATGTGATAAATACAGTGTGTTTAGTGTGTGTACAGTGTGTTTAGTGTGTGTACAGTGTGTGTACAGTGTGTTTAGTGTGTGTACAGTGTGTGTACAGTGTGTTTAGTGTGTGTACAGTGTGAGCAAAGTGTATGAGGTGTGAGTAAAGTATATACAGTGTGTTTACAGTGTGTGTACAGAGTATATAATGTGATAAATACAGTGTGTTTAGTGTGTGTACAGTGTGTTTAGTGTGTGTACAGTGTGTGTACAGTGTGTTTAGTGTGTGTACAGTGTGTGTACAGTGTGTTTAGTGTGTGTACAGTGTGTGTACAGTGTGTTTAGTGTGTGTACAGTGTGTGTACAGTGTGTGTACAGTGTGTTTAGTGTGTGTACAGTGTGTGTACAGTGTGTTTAGTGTGCGTACAGTGTGTGTACAGTGTGTTTAGTGTGTGTACAGTGTGAGCAAAGTGTATGAGGTGTGAGTAAAGTATATACAGTGTGTTTAGTGTGTGTACAGTTTGTGTACAGTGTGTTTAGTGTGCGTACAGTGTGTGTACAGTGTGTTTAGTGTGTGTACAGTGTGAGCAAAGTGTATGAGGTGTGAGTAAAGTATATACAGTGTGTTTACAGTGTGTGTACAGAGTATATAATGTGATAAATACAGTGTGTTTAGTGTGTGTACAGTGTGTTTAGTGTGTGTACAGTGTGTGTACAGTGTGTTTAGTGTGTGTACAGTGTGTACAGTGTGTTTAGTGTGTGTACAGTGTGTGTACAGTGTGTTTAGTGTGTGTACAGTGTGAGCAAAGTGTATGAGGTGTGAGTAAAGTATATACAGTGTGTTTACAGTGTGTGTACAGAGTATATAATGTGATAAATACAGTGTGTTTAGTGTGTGTACAGTGTGTTTAGTGTGTGTACAGTGTGTGTACAGTGTGTTTAGTGTGTGTACAGTGTGTGTACAGTGTGTTTAGTGTGTGTACAGTGTGTGTACAGTGTGTGTACAGTGTGTTTAGTGTGCGTACAGTGTGTGTACAGTGTGTTTAGTGTGTGTACAGTGTGAGCAAAGTGTATGAGGTGTGAGTAAAGTATATACAGTGTGTTTAGTGTGTTTAGTGTGTGTACAGTGTGTTTAGTGTGTGTACAGTTTGTGTACAGTGTGTTTAGTGTGCGTACAGTGTGTGTACAGTGTGTTTAGTGTGTGTACAGTGTGAGCAAAGTGTATGAGGTGTGAGTAAAGTATATACAGTGTGTTTACAGTGTGTGTACAGAGTATATAATGTGATAAATACAGTGTGTTTAGTGTGTGTACAGTGTGTTTAGTGTGTGTACAGTGTGTGTACAGTGTGTTTAGTGTGTGTACAGTGTGTGTACAGTGTGTTTAGTGTGTGTACAGTGTGTGTACAGTGTGTGTACAGTGTGTTTAGTGTGTGTACAGTGTGAGCAAAGTGTATGAGGTGTGAGTAAAGTATATACAGTGTGTTTACAGTGTGTGTACAGAGTATATAATGTGATAAATACAGTGTGTTTAGTGTGTGTACAGTGTGTTTAGTGTGTGTACAGTGTGTGTACAGTGTGTTTAGTGTGTGTACAGTGTGTGTACAGTGTGTTTAGTGTGTGTACAGTGTGTGTACAGTGTGTTTAGTGTGTGTACAGTGTGTGTACAGTGTGTGTACAGTGTGTTTAGTGTGTGTACAGTGTGTGTACAGTGTGTTTAGTGTGCGTACAGTGTGTGTACAGTGTGTTTAGTGTGTGTACAGTGTGAGCAAAGTGTATGAGGTGTGAGTAAAGTATATACAGTGTGTTTAGTGTGTGTACAGTTTGTGTACAGTGTGTTTAGTGTGCGTACAGTGTGTGTACAGTGTGTTTAGTGTGTGTACAGTGTGAGCAAAGTGTATGAGGTGTGAGTAAAGTATATACAGTGTGTTTACAGTGTGTGTACAGAGTATATAATGTGATAAATACAGTGTGTTTAGTGTGTGTACAGTGTGTTTAGTGTGTGTACAGTGTGTGTACAGTGTGTTTAGTGTGTGTACAGTGTGTACAGTGTGTTTAGTGTGTGTACAGTGTGTGTACAGTGTGTTTAGTGTGTGTACAGTGTGAGCAAAGTGTATGAGGTGTGAGTAAAGTATATACAGTGTGTTTACAGTGTGTGTACAGAGTATATAATGTGATAAATACAGTGTGTTTAGTGTGTGTACAGTGTGTTTAGTGTGTGTACAGTGTGTGTACAGTGTGTTTAGTGTGTGTACAGTGTGTGTACAGTGTGTTTAGTGTGTGTACAGTGTGTGTACAGTGTGTGTACAGTGTGTTTAGTGTGCGTACAGTGTGTGTACAGTGTGTTTAGTGTGTGTACAGTGTGAGCAAAGTGTATGAGGTGTGAGTAAAGTATATACAGTGTGTTTAGTGTGTTTAGTGTGTGTACAGTGTGTTTAGTGTGTGTACAGTTTGTGTACAGTGTGTTTTAGTGTGCGTACAGTGTGTGTACAGTGTGTTTAGTGTGTGTACAGTGTGAGCAAAGTGTATGAGGTGTGAGTAAAGTATATACAGTGTGTTTACAGTGTGTGTACAGAGTATATAATGTGATAAATACAGTGTGTTTAGTGTGTCTACAGTGTGTTTAGTGTGTGTACAGTGTGTGTACAGTGTGTTTAGTGTGTGTACAGTGTGTGTACAGTGTGTTTAGTGTGTGTACAGTGTGTGTACAGTGTGTTTAGTGTGTGTACAGTGTGTTTAGTGTGTGTACAGTGTGTGTACAGTGTGTTTAGTGTGTGTACAGTGTGTTTAGTGTGTGTACAGTGTGTGTACAGTGTGTTTAGTGTGTGTACAGTGTGTGTACAGTGTGTTTAGTGTGTGTACAGTGTGTTTAGTGTGTGTACAGTGTGTGTACAGTGTGTTTAGTGTGTGTACAGTGTGTTTAGTGTGTGTACAGTGTGTGTACAGTGTGTTTAGTGTGTGTACAGTGTGTTTAGTGTGTGTACAGTGTGTTTAGTGTGTGTACAGTGTGAGCAATGTGTATGAGGTGTGAGTAAAGTATAAAGTGTGTACAGTGTGTATACAGTGTGTGTACAGTGTGTGTACAGTGTGTGTAGTGTGTGTACAGTGTGAGTAAAGTGTATGAAGTGTGAGTAAAGTGTGAAGTTTATACAGTGTTTTTAGTGTGTTTCAGTGTGTTTAGTGTGTACAGTGTGTTACAGTGTTTACAGTGTGTACAGTGTGTGTACAGTATGTTTCAGTGTGTTTAGTGTGTGTACAGTGTGTTTAGTGTGTACAGTGTGTTTCAGTGTTTACAGTGTGTGTACAGTGTGTTTAGTGTGTGTACAGTGTGTTTAGTGTGTGTACAGTGTGAGCAATGTGTATGAGGTGTGAGTAAAGTATAAAGTGTGTACAGTGTGTATACAGTGTGTGTTTCAGTGTGTACAGTGTGTGTACAGTGTGTTTAGTGTGTGTACAGTGTGAGCAATGTGTATGAGGTGTGAGTAAAGTATAAAGTGTGTACAGTGTGTATACAGTGTGTGTACAGTGTGTGTACAGTGTGTGTACAGTGTGTTTAGTGTGTGTACAGTGTGAGCAATGTGTATGAGGTGTGAGTAAAGTATAAAGTGTGTACAGTGTGTGTACAGTGTGTTTAGTGTGTGTACAGTGTGTTTCAGTGTGTATACAGTGTGTGTAGTGTGTGTAGTGTGTGTACAGTGTGAGTAAAGTGTGTGTAGTGTGTGTACAGTGTGAGTAAAGTGTATGAAGTGTGAGTAAAGTGTGAAGTTTATACAGTGTTTTTAGTGTGTTTCAGTGTGTTTAGTGTATACAGTGTGTTACAGTGTTTACAGTGTGTACAGTGTGTGTACAGTGTGTTTCAGTGTGTTTAGTGTGTGTACAGTGTGTTTAGTGTGTACAGTGTGTTTCAGTGTTTACAGTGTGTGTACAGTGTGTTTCAGTGTGTACAGTGTGTGTACAGTGTGTTTAGTGTGTGTACAGTGTGAGCAATGTGTATGAGGTGTGAGTAAAGTATAAAGTGTGTACAGTGTGTATACAGTGTGTGTAGTGTGTGTACAGTGTGAGTAAAGTGTATGAGGTGTGAGTAAAGTATTCTTTAGTATAAAAAGTATACTTAGTACACTATAAAGTGTGTGTCCAGTGCATGTACAGTGTTCTGGTGTACACTTTGTGTGTAAAGTGTGTTCCAATGTGTTCCAGTGTATTTAGTGTGTATACAGTGTAAGTAAAGTGTATACAGTGTGTACAGTGTGTGTAAAGAGTATGTAGAGTGTGTAAAATGTACTCAGTGTTCCAGTATGTTCCAGTGTGTAGTGTGCATACAATGTACACAATGAGATTTTCAGTGTGTGTTGTAGTGTATGTAAAATGTATACAGTGTGTTCCAGTGTGTGTACAATGTGTGTGCAAATCGTATACAGTGTGTTCTCAGTGTTCCAGTATGTTCCATGTGTGTACAGTGTGTGTAAAAAGTATGTTAATGTAGTATGTGTAAAGTGTATACAGTGTGTTCTCGTGTGTTCAGTGTGTGTAAAGTGTATACAGTATGTTAGTGTGTGTACATTTTTTTGCAACCGTATCTGTGTGAGTGTGTGTGTGTGTGTGTGTGTGTGTATAGTAGGAATAATTTAAAAGCTCAGTACAGATGGTGTTCACGAACCTGACTCGGCTTTGAGAGACATGTTTTCACACATCCCTGTAAAAATGCAGGACATTAGATTGGATTTTCAACGCGCATTGCTGAGCACAGTTTGCTTTAACTTATTGTGGGGGAGATTACTTGCTGTGCTGTGTGTGTGTGTGTGTGTTTGTGTTTCTATGTTCACAGCCAGCGAACACTTTCTTTCTTTCCTTCCTGTTGGCCGTGGCAGCTATAACTACTGCACACACACTTCTTCATCTGGACAGCGAGTGTGTCCATGCGTGTGTGTGCCGAGGACAAGAATGATAATGGGGCAAAAAAAAATAAAAATCGATGTGTGATCAATGAGACACCAGGCAAATTTGCACTGAAGGCATTTCTGAAGTGATTTCAGTAGTCACTGGAAAGACACGCTTCATTTTAAGGAGCATTTAAATTCAGCTTTCACAAAAAAAAACCCTAAGGCAGAGAACTACAGAGAGACAGATGCTTTAGAAGTCTTTTAAAATGTAGTTGCTGTGCTTTACATCACCTACACTGCGTAATTACTGAGAGCCCATTAGAAGACAAAAAGTAAGAGATCCACAGAAAAAACGCAATCCCACAGGCTGATTAAAAATGAGTCATTATAGTGTCGGAATAAAGCTTCACTTCATATTCACTTTTACACCAATGCTGTTGAAAGCTTGAATCTGATTGGTCATAAGTTGCTGATTGATTAATTAATTAATTAACACATTTTTTACAAGCTCTGTCAGTAGCGTGGCTTGTCATAATGCGTCCGTTTCTGTAGTAACAGCCCGTACACAAGGACTTGTATGGCACATAATATATCTCTGCATAATATAGTATTTATAATAAGTTGTTTAGCAGCGCTTCAGGACAGGAAGTTTATGCTCTTTTGGTAGCATTGAAAGATGTACATTTTTGTTTTATTAACTTCAATTTAAGAGAGAGAAAAAAAGAGAGGATGGGGAGTGTACACCGGTTATAGATGCTATACTGTCTATACTGTACAGATCCACAACATTAAATGTAATTATAAATGAATATGAAGTTCTTAAATTAAGTAATAAAAGGAATTGTTAGCTAATTGTTGTGATATATGAAGAATCAACCTTCACTGTTATAGGAAGATAATCAGCTACGAGGGGAAACCAGTAACTCGCACATTGTACATTACACCAAATCGCATCACACCACATCATACCACATCACATCACACCACATCACACCAAATCACATCACACCACATCACACCAAATCACATCACACCACATCACACCAAATCACATCACACCACATCACACCAAATCACATCACACCACATCACACCACATCACATCACACCACATCATACCACATCATACCACATCACACCAAATCACATCACACCACATCATACCACATCACATCACACCACATCACACCACATCACACCAAATCACATCACACCACATCATACCACATCATACCACATCACACCAAATCACATCACACCACATCATACCACATCACACCAAATCGCATCACACCACATCATACCACATCACATCACACCACATCACACCAAATCACATCACACCACATCATACCACATCACATCACACCACATCATACCACATCACATCACACCACATCATACCACATCATACCACATCACACCAAATCACATCACACCACATCATACCACATCACATCACACCACATCATACCACATCACATCACACCACATCATACCACATCACATCACACCACATCATACCACATCACATCACACCACATCATACCACATCACATCACACCACATCATACCACATCATACCACATCACACCAAATCACATCACACCACATCATACCACATCACATCACACCACATCACACCAAATCACATCACACCAAATCACATCACACCACATCATACCACATCACATCACACCACATCACACCACATCACATCACACCACATCACACCAAATCACATCACACCACATCATACCACATCACATCACACCACATCATACCACATCACATCACACCACATCATACCACATCACACCACATCACACCAAATCACATCACACCACATCACACCAAATCACATCACACCACATCATACCACATCATACCACATCACATCATACCACATCACACCAAATCACATCACACCACATCATACCACATCACATCACACCACATCACACCACATCACACCAAATCACATCACACCACATCATACCACATCACATCACACCACATCATATCACATCACACCACATCATACCACATCATACCACATCACATCACACCACATCATACCACATCACACCACATCACATCACACCACATCACACCACATCATACCACATCACACCACATCACACCACATCACATCACACCACATCACACCACATCACACCACATCATACCACATCACACCACATCACACCACATCACATCACACCACATCACACCACATCACACCACATCACACCACATCATACCACATCATACCACATCACATCACACCACATCACACCACATCATACCACATCATACCACATCACACCACATCACATCACACCACATCACACCACATCATACCACATCATACCACATCACATCACACCACATCATACCACATCACACCACATCACACCAAATCACATCACACCACATCATACCACATCACATCACACCACATCATACCACATCACACCACATCATACCACATCACACCACATCACACCACATCACACCAAATCACATCACACCACATCATTCCACATCATACCACATCACATCACATCACATCACACCACATCACACCACATCATACCACATCATACCACATCACATCGCACCACATCACACCACATCACATCACACCACATCATACCACATCACACCACATTACACCAAATCACATCACACCACGTCATACCACATCATACCACATCACACCACATCACACCAAATCACATCACACCACATCATACCACATCATACCACATCACATCATACCACATCACACCACATTACACCAAATCACATCACACCACGTCATACCACATCACATCGCACCACATCACACCAAATCACATCACACCACATCATACCACATCATACCACATCACACCACATCATACCACATCACATCGCACCACATCACACCAAATCACATCACACCACATCATACCACATCATACCACATCACACCACATCACATCGCACCACATCACACCAAATCACATCACACCACATCATACCACATCATACCACATCACACCACATCACATCGCACCACATCATACCACATCACATCACACCAAATCACATCACACCACGTCATACCACATCACATCGCACCACATCACACCACATCACATCACACCACATCATACCACATCACATCGCACCACATCACACCACATCACATCGCACCACATCACACCAAATCACATCACACCACATCATACCACATCACACCACATCACACCAAATCACATCACACCACATCATACCACATCACATCACACCAAATCACATCACACCAAATCACATCACACCACATCACACCACATCACATCACACCACACCACGTCATACCACATCGCACCACATCACACCAAATCACATCACACCACATCATACCACATCACACCACATCACACCAAATCACACCAAATCACATCACACCACATCATACCACATCACATCACACCACATCATACCACATCATACCACATCACATCACACCACATCATACCACATCATACCACATCACATCACACCACATCATACCACATCATACCAAATCACATCACACCACATCATACCACATCATACCACATCACATCACATCACACCACATCACATCACACCACATCATACCACATCACACCACATCATACCACATCACACCACATCATACCACATCACACCACATCATACCACATCATACCACATCATACCACATCACATCACACCACATCATACCACATCACACCACATCATACCACATCACATCATACCACATCACATCACATCATACCACATCACACCACATCATACCACATCGTACCACATCATACCACATCGCACCAAATCACATCACACCACATCATACCACATCATACCACATCACACCACATCACACCACATCATACCACATCATACCACATCACACCACATCACACCACATCATACCACATCATACCACATCACACCACATCACACCACATCATACCACATCATACCACATCATACCACATCACACCACATCATACCACATCACACCACATCATACCACATCACATCACACCACATCATACCACATCACATCACACCACATCATACCACATCACACCACATCGTACCAAATCACATCACACCACATCACACCACATCATACCACATCACATCACACCACATCATACCACATCACATCACACCACATCATACCACATCACATCACACCACATCATACCACATCACATCACACCACATCACACCACATCATACCACATCACACCACATCGTACCAAATCACATCACACCACATCACACCACATCATACCACATCACATCACACCACATCATACCACATCACATCACACCACATCATACCACATCACATCACACCACATCATACCACATCACATCACACCACATCACACCACATCATACCACATCACACCACATCGCACCAAATCACATCACACCACATCATACCACATCACACCACATCATACCACATCACACCACATTGCACCAAATCACATCACACCACATCATACCACATCACACCACATCATACCACATCACACCACATCATACCACAGCACATCTCACCAAATCACATAACACCAAATCACGTTATGTCACACCATATCACGTCACATCACATCACGTCACGTTACATTACACCAGACTAAATCACTTCATGTCACATCACATGACATCACACCAGATCACATAACATCAGACCTCATCATATTACATCACGTCACGTCACATCACATCACATCACATCAGACTAAATCACTTCACGTCACATCACATCACATCTCACCACATCACATCAGACTAAATCACTTCACGTCACATCACATCACATCACATCACATCAGACTAAATCACTTCACGCCACACCACATATCACATCACACTAAATCTTATCACTAAACATCACATCACTTCATGTCACACCACATCACACCAGATCACATCACATCACGTCACATTACACCAGATCACATCAGACTAAATCATGTCACACCACATCACACCAGATCACATCACATCACATCACGTCACATTACACCAGATCACATCAGACTAAATCATGTCACACCACATCACACCAGATCACATCACATCACATCACGTCACATTACACCAGATCACATCAGACTAAATCATGTCACACCACATCACACCAGATCACATCACATCACATCATATCACATCACGTCACATTACACCAGATCACATCAGACTAAATCATGTCACACCACATCACACCAGATCACATCACATCACATCACATCACGTCACATTACACCAGATCACATCAGACTAAATCATGTCACACCACATCACACCAGATCACATCACATCACATCATATCACATCACGTCACATTACACCAGATCACATCAGACTAAATCATGTCACACCACATCACACCAGATCACATCAGACTAAATCATGTCACACCACATCACACCAGATCACATCAGACCTCATCACATCACACCACATCACATCACACCAAATCACATCACACCAAATCTAATTACACCACATCACACTAGATCACATCAGACCTCATCACACCACATCACATCATATCGCACCACATGACATCACATCACACCACATCACATCACATCACACCACATGACATCACATTAGATCTCAGCACACCACATCACATCACATCACATCACATCAAACCTCATCACACCACATCACATCACATCAGACCTCATCACACCACATCACATCACACCACATCACATCACATCACACCACATCACATCACATCAGACCTCATCACACAACATCACATCACATCACACCACATGACATCACATTAGATCTCAGCACACCACATCACATCACATCACATCACATCAAACCTCATCACACCACATCACATCACATCAGACCTCATCACACAACATCACATCACATCACACCACATGACATCACATTAGATCTCAGCACACCACATCACATCACATCACATGACATCACATCAGACCTCATCACACCACATCACATCACATCAGACCTCATCACACCACATCACATCACACCACATCACATCACATCACATCACACCACATGACATCACATCACATCACAGCACACCAGATCACATCAGACCTCATCACATCACATCACACCACAGCACACCAGATCACATCAGACCTCATCACATCACACCACAGCACACCAGATCACATCAGACCTCATCACATCACATCACACCACAGCACACCAGATCACATCAGACCTCATCACATCACACCACAGCACACCAGATCACATCAGACCTCATCACATCACATCACATCAGACCTCATCACATCACACCAGATCACATCAGACCTTATCACATCACATCACACCAGATCACATCAGACCTCATCACATCACACCACAGCACACCAGATCACATCAGACCTCATCACATCACATCACATCACATCAGACCTCATCACACCACATCACATCAGACCTCATCACACCACATCACATCACATCACACCAAATCACACCACATCACATCACATCAGACCTCATCACATCACATCACATCACATCACACCACATGACATCACATCACACCACAGCACACCAGATCACATCAGACCTCATCACATCACATCACAGCACAACAGACCTCATCACATCACATCACATCAGACCTCATCACATCACACCACAGCACAACAGATCACATCAGACCTCATCACATCACACCACAGCACACCAGATCACATCAGACCTCATCACATCACACCACAGCACAACAGATCACATCAGACCTCATCACATCACACCACAGCACACCAGATCACATCAGACCTCATCACATCACATCACATCACACCACAGCACACCAGATCACATCAGACCTCATCACACCACACCACATCACACCACACCATATGACATCACACCACCACTGATTATTTTTCTATCACAACATGCCCCCTCAGGTGTTTATTCATTTCTTATGCATTGTCATTTTCAGTAAATAAATTCAAAATACAGTAATGTAGTCATAGCTACATATTTTCATGAGATATGTCTAGAAACTAGAAACTTTCAGGCGAGGCATGCTGGTTCAGATGCCACCCTGAGGAACTCTGTTAAGTATGGAATAACATACGACAGATTGTGCAGTTGCATGAAAATAATGCACACTGGGGGGGGGGGTTGATGCAGCACAACATGCCAGAAAAGTAGTCATTCCCTCGCCAGCCTCACTCCTTTTCTCTTTTTCTTTCTCTTGCTCGATCGAATCGCTCCCTCTGTTACAGTCGCAGTGTAGATAGTTAGATAGATATATAGATAGATCTAAGAGTTTTCCACTAACAATACACACACACACACACCATACAACTGAATGTTTTTTATACCAGCTGAAAGTGTTTCATCAAACTTTCTGGATGTTTTTTTCTGTTCAGTTTGTTCCTCCTCTTGTTCTACCAGTCTGTGCTTCATCATCTTTTCTCTTTTTTTATCTCTTTGTTTGTTAGTTAGTAAATCCTTTTGCTCTATCTTTCTTTTTATTTACATTCAGTCTTCTTCTGTCACGACAAACCTTGGCACATTTGTATAGGTAAAGTTGAGGTTACCGAGGAAAAACGAGACAACGCAAGAAGTCGTAGAAGAAGAAGAAGTAGAAGAAGAAGAAAACACAGAAGTCAATGAAGAAAAAAGCAGAAGAAAATGGACAAAAACGAGTATGAAGAAGAAGAATTGAGCGTTGTTATGCGTGCAAACCTGTATAAGATAGAAAAGGCAAAACAAAAAGAATATTGCTACATCTCTCCCTCTCTCTCTCTCTCTCTCTCTCTCCCTCTCTCTCTCTCTTTCTCTCTCTCTATATCTCTCTCTCTCTCTCTTTCTCTCTCTCTATATCTCTCTCTCAGAGAAAATGGACAGCATAAACTCATCTGTCCCGAAGACATTTCCATGCAGATAAACAGTTACAAGCCTCTTACAGCCGAGACTCCTTCCATAAACGTTAGTGTGCTAATATGTCCTAACAAAACTGTATTATTACTCTATTAGATTATCTGGAGTGTCTGCTCTCCCTGGGTATGAGGTCATGGATATTAACCTTTCATTCGTGATACAGCTGGATCTACCTGTGCTGTTATACCATATAAATGCACACCTTCTGACCAGTCAGATTCGAGAATTCAGCTTCACTGTGGTATAACAGAGGGATATGTTTTTAAAAAGAAGCAGGATTTATTTTGATCTTGGTTTCACAAACAGCTCTTGTGGGTTTTGGAGCACAAACTGTGATTCATTGGCTTTCCCTGGTTATTATTTTTTTTTTTAGAACATTGAACTTATATATTGGGGATATTGTAGAATGCATTTAGGATGTAAATTCCAATCACATTTCCTCTTATTGATCCACAGTCTGAAGGCTTTTATGCACTGTTTATTTACTGCAACATATAGCTCGCTAAAACTCGCCATTTCTATATTTCATTCAGATCAGTTTGATTTGTGTACCGCTTTTAACCATAGGCAGTGATATATTTACCTTCACAGCTCTCCATGAGCACACAGACTAAGAATCCACATTATCGTTCCCTCAGCAACCAACTAACAACCTTATACATTCCTTTTGCTCATTTCTCATGGGTTCGTTCCAACAAGATTACATAATAAGACAATAATACACTCCATTCCATGTACACACACACAAATTAGCTGCCTGAAATGGAGACAGAGAACAGACCACCTCAGACCCCCACCATAATGGAGCATCAATCATTATTAAACACGGAAACTCCTCTTCTGCCTCTGGGATCAGACATGTCAGATCTTTAAATGCCTTTAGCGCTTTAGCTGTCTCTTTTTTTAATAGTACCTTTAAAAAAAAAGTAGACCAATGGACCAGCAGTTATTTTGCTTTCAGGGCCTTATTTCAGTGCTGATGTTCACAACAGCAGAATAACGATATAGCTACTTAGCAGCTGAACCACCGAATGCATAATACATACACATTAGAGCAAAGGGATTAAAGAAAATCTATCCAGATCGACCGAGGACGTGAGACGAGCTCCATGTGTTCGGTCTTGTAAAACAGAAACTGATATAGTAACTGTTTTTATGTTAAGCCTTCTTAACAATTTTATATATACGTATATTTTTACCATTGGTTTTATTGTTAAATTCCTTTTTTTTTCCTTCAGCAAGAGATGACTTAGCCTATGAGCGAGAGACTCACATCAGGCAATACTGAATGTCACAGGAGACCTTGACTCCTAGTAGTAGTAAGACTGTAAGACCCCGCCCCCTTTCTACAGGAAGGGGCAAAATCAGTATACTGCCGTAATCTTGAGTCACTGGGACATAGGCAGTTTTAAGGCATGTTTATTTATTTTTGGTTTTCTTAACCATTATATGACAGATCTGTACTTACCTATACACTATACAATATTTATTTTGTATATTTATTCACTTGAATAAGTTTGTCCAAAGATTCCTCCAGAACAATCCATCCATCCCTTCATCCATCCATCCATCCCTCCATCCATCCCTCCTTCCCTCCATCCATCCATCCC